>NC_064921.1:494839423-495144673 GCF_023897955.1 Schistocerca gregaria | reverse complement strand
AGTGAACTTTGTTTCTGAAGCACTACGAAATTCAATAAAATAAGGTTAGTCTTGGGCTAGCTCAACAATCATTTCAAAAGCTACTTGAATCTACGAAATTTAGAAATAAGAGATTTAACTTTGAACTAGAATTAAATGATTCTGAACAATTAACAGTAGTAAAATTTAGTACGTACGAAGTTGAGCTGCAGTCACAGGTAAGATAAAATATGGTAACAAAACTCGCACTCTTAATTTGTGCTTGTCTAATCTAAATAATGTAGCCAGCTATGAAACTTTAACTGAACTTTGAAATTAAAGCAGTGGAATGGAATGATATTACTTTAATGCTGGCGTTTGAATTTCAACGACACTCGGGTTCATTCCAGAAAAGGAAGGGACCCTGCTTGGTAATGCAATTGGGACAATGAGCAACAAAGGTTCATGTTAAGTTGTTGTAATTTTGTGAGGCAATTGGAACAATTTTAAAAGCTGAGGTCTGCCGTACAGTTCTCAAACTTTACATGCTTCCAGCCTTCCTTGTTGGTTGACTGAAGATTTGAAGTCGTCGGTCGAGGAGGTGGCGACCATCACTCATTGTCGGCCGTAGCTGTTGCAGAAGCTGGATGTTGGCGCGCCTTCTTCTCGACACGGTCTCCAGGCGAAACGGGCTCTTGATGTGTGCCAGCTAACGCTTCCCGTCCGCGACACCATGTCAGAAACTAACATAGCAAGTCGAGCGCAATTACATGCTGCCAAACCCCGAAAGCGCGGCAACTCGCGGGAGCGTCACACAACACACCTGCTCCACCGCCCTCCTCCCGCCAGACTCTCCTCTGCCCGCGCTCCATGCGGACGAGTTCACACTACCAAAGATCCTAAACACTTTGGTTCTCCACACAACACGATGTATCCGTTCGATAGCATAGTTTTCCTTAGGCAAGACCCAGCGTAAAAATACAAATGGTATTTACAAAACAAACCAATTATACATCGATATAAATGCATATATGTAAACATACATATATTAAAACAATAACAATACATAAAGACACAAAATGTCATATCTTCAGGTAACAAAACAAGGAAAAAATTTATAGTACAGTAGACGGAAATAGGAGGATATGCATTTCTGGCGTTACAACACGCTGTAACGGTCGTGAGCGTTAGTTATCTTTGAGAATGGACGTGGTGAGTTGATGTTAGTCAAGAATGCCATTAAGGCAACAAACACGCAATTTTAAGTACCTCACTGAGTTTGAACCAGGTCGTTTAATAGGCCTACGACAAGGATGTCCCTTCTGCGATATTGCAGAAAGTCTTGGTAGGAATGTGGCCACTATACATGATTGCTGGCAGCGGCGGTCACGAGAATGCTCGGTCGCAAGAAGACCAGGCTCCGGACGGCCACGTGGCACTGCCGAGAGGGAAGACTGTCCGGTACGACGATTGGCTGTGGCACATCGTACTGCATCGGAAGCAGCAATCCGAACAGCAGCTGGCACCGCAGTGACACAACGAACTGCTGCAAATCGGTTACTTCAAGGACAACTGCGAACCACACGCCCTGTAGCGTGTGTTCCACTCGTCCCACACCACCGCCATTTGCCATGATGGCCGTGCATTGGTTAGAAGGAGGCCTGTAATGGGCGTGCTAGCAACCTGTGTACTGGGCACACTGGACCTACATCTGGAGTTATGCTCTACGGTGCAATTTCGTATGACAACAGGAGCACTCTCGTGATTATCCCACGCATCCTCACTGCAAATATGTACGTCAGTTCTGTGTTTCGACCTGTTGACCTGCCATTCATGAACAGCATTCTAGGGGTGTTTCCCAATAGGATAACGCTTGCCCACATTCCGTTGTTGTGACGCAACATGCTCTACAGAGTGTCGACACGTTGCCTTGGCCTGCTCGATCACCAGACCTATCTCCAATAGAGCACATATGGGACATCATCGGACAATTCTAGTGCTATCCACAAACAGCATTAACCCCCCCTGTATTGACCGACCAAGTGCAACAGGCGTGGGACTCCTTCCCACAAAGTGACATCCGGCACCTGTGCAACACAAAGCATGCACGTCTGCATGCTTACATCCAACATTCTGGCTGCTACACCGGTTATTAATGTACCAGCATTTCACATTTCCAATGGCTTCTCTCGCACTTTAATTCACTTCTTATTTTTCAGTGTTGATTGCTTAAATATGTTCCCACGTTAAATGTGGTCTCGAAATTTCATTACTCTATATTAATTATTTTTAGTTTTACGATTTTTTTTCTGTCAGTGTCTCACTGAAGAACGGTACTACAGTCAACCACACTTTCAGAAAGAATGGTTTATTTCCCAACAACTAGGCCCAACATAAGATGGCAGTGTGGATTACTAGTACAAAATGAAGTTTTTGTTTGGAGTAAAAATGTCACATTTTGTATAACAACACAGAAGTCCGTTTCGACATGCGACGTGTTGTTGAACTATGAGCCAAATTGACCTTTCTAATAACGAGTATTTTTTGTTACACTGAGTACCATTGGGGTCTTTAGTGACCCCAACGGAATTTATTTTTTACTAAGGATAGTTTGAATAATGGTAGGATAAAATCACATTCATTATTTTTTCCACAATCTAAAACAGGATGACAGTTACATTACATTAAATTAAAATGCATATATTTTTAAATTATTTGTTTCCGTAAAATTTACAAACTATTCTCATGAAACTACAAACATTTTTGATTAAATTGCGAATTGACATTGATGACGCATTACACTTACAGCAATAAATTGCAGTGTGGTTATTACACACAGAGCATCCATATTTTGAACATTTATGGGTGAATTTTTTATCCTCAGACCTTTTTTTGGTTGTACTGTTGATGGAAGTGCTGCGGAAATAATTTTGTCTGGCTTTCTTCCGACGAGCTGTTTTCCTAAGGCTATGAGAAATGCCTGTCTCTTGTAGTTGGTCCTTTGTGCCCAGTCTAGTGTAAGATGTAGCCATATGATAAATGCATTCAGTGCACTGAAATCAATCATGTTGTAAAATAATACCATTTCCCACCTTCTGCTCACCCTCTTTGTAGTGTACGTTCTAACCAGTTTGTCCATGGTATCCACTCTTGATTTTGTTTTATTATAATCCAGAATCATTACTGGCTTACATTCTTCACAATCTTCCACATCCTTCCTTGAATGCATTGTACTGAGCAAAGGTACGACTTTTTCCTTTTTCGGGCAATATGAAACATTTGAAGCGTGCTCTTGGAATCCAAAAATAGATGAATATTTGACTCAACCTTTGGTCTGAGTGAATGCTTGTGGTAGTTCTCCTTTATTTTTTTTAATTGTTCCTAAGAGTGTGAGATTGATTATCAGAAGTTTTCTCGCCAAACTAAGGCTAGTGAAAAAATTGTCAGTTGTTACATTTCTGCCACTGTTTTCTAAGCCTTTCACCATATCTAAAGCAACTCTCTTGCCTTGACCAACTTTACGAGATTCATTTTCTTGTTGACCAGTGTAAACTTGGAGATTGAGAACGTAAGACGTTGGACTATCAGATACAGCCCATAATTTCAATCAATATTTTTCTGGTTTTCAAGGAATATATTGCCGAAATGGACATCTACCATGAAATGCCACAAGTCAGAAATATGTGTTACTTCCTGTTCAGGCTGGACATCTGCGCTGTCTAACTCTTCTTCTGAACTTCCGTCTGATTGAGGAATATTCTCTTCTAAGACGACAATTTCTCCATAACTGCATGAGACATCAGAAACTATATCGCTGATATCACTAATTGATTCTCCAGATAGAGGATTATCTTGCAGTAATATTTCAAGCACTTCGTCTTCGGAAAGGTGACGAGACATTTTCCACTAAATGCAACACACACAATTGTAGTGTCCACGTGTATGGAACAAATAACTGTCGGTTTATAAAGTATTGGCAAAAATCACACGTTACAACAATATTTACAAGAATAAAACAAAGGAAATTCAGCAACAGTTATGGGTTCAATGCAGCATTATTGGATAATAATACGGCAAGAGAGCATTGGGTCGCATTTGACCCCGATGGTATTCAGTGGTTCTTTCTTGATTTTCTGCAATACTAAATATTTTCAAAAAGTTGTAGTAATATATTATGAACCCATTACTTAATTCAGGAAAAGTCCGAATTTTTCATAATATTTAGGAATAGGAAATAAGGTATAATTTACAGAAAATTATGGCCTGGGGTTTTTACAGACCTCACGGTGTTAGAAGGGTTAAGAGTGTTATACGTCGAAATGCATCTCAGATTTTCGTCGCTAGCCATTGTTATGCCATTTTAAAAGATGACATTCATTTTTCGCGTGCTGCAGTCTTTTTCTGAAATTACAAAAATTACCCTCTGAATGTAACGATTTTCCAAATGGCAAAACATGTTCCAAGGCACAATACCGTCGAGTACTTAGATATAAATATTGTATTGAACTGTAAAAGTATTGCAGTGGTAAAAATCTTGTCAATTCTGTATTTAAAAATCCGTCTATTTCATCATTACTATACTGTACATACCAATGCACGTCAGTAAGTGAAATTAAATTAAGTAGACGATTATGAACTGGCCGGCCGGTGTGGCCGAGCGGTTCTAGGCGCTTCAGTCTGGAACAGCGTGACGGCTACGGTCGCAAGTTCGAGTTCTGCTTCGGGCATGGATGTGTGTGATGTCCTTAGGTTAGTTAGGTTTAAGTAGTTCTAAGTTCTAGGGGTCTGATGACCATAGATGTTAAGTCCCATAGTGCTCAGAGCCATTTGAACCATATTGATTATGAAAGAGCAATTACACTGCTAAGCCAAAAAACTATGACCACTACCCACCGTCTAGGTGGCGTTGCGCACACGTTACGCGGTAACAAGACTATGTTATAGAAATTGAAAGTGGAGATGGGAAGAAAGGAAGGGAAAGGGGGAGGATCATTGCTATCAGGTGCATTGGGACATCACGTGAAAGCAGCGGCGAAGAGTGAAACTGTGTACCAGACCGGGATTCCAACCAGGAATAGCCTGCTTTCTAGACAGGTGCGGTAACCACTGCGCCATCCAAGACACAGTGTTGAAGCAACTGTACAGACTAACTCGGCTCCCCCCACGGCCATTCACACTCCCATCGAGCACCACCTATCAGCAACACCTGTGCATTTCCTCCATATTCGCTCTCCTCGGATTCCCACAGGAGGTTAGACGTATTGGTAGAAGATGGATTTATTGCCCAGATAGGAGTATCAAATTATATAAATGTGTGGGGGTATGTTCTTTCGGACATTTCGAGAAGTCACACTTTAAAATCATTAGAAAGTTTAATTTCGTTTGCCAGTATCCCATGTTCTGTGGTAAAAGACCTTCCTTTTCAAGGTACAGTCTGGAGCAGTACCGATGAGGTATGGCTTCGCTGTCGACACGTTATACAACTACTTTTAAAAATATGTAAAACTTTCCTCACCATAACATTCAACAGCTGCAGAATTGACAATATCTTCCGACCAAGTTCAGTACAATACACAGCAGTTAAATATGCGTAACTAATATTATTTTCGAATGATGCTCAAACCACAATCTCATGAGCAACACAAAGCAGTAGGAAACGGCGCGAACTACTTGTGGTGGTGTCTAGTGCTCATTCCTTCATACCCTTATAAAGTCGGTCACAAGATTGAAACACCAACCAGGAAACATAATGTATTCCTAGGTACCTTGTCCTCAAGGTACAACACTTTCCCCTAAGATATGAGGTCCTGTTCTTCAGTGATATTTGCTGAAACAGCGATGGTGACATCACACCAGCAACGATAAAATAATGTCGTTGTCAAGTAGTTTATGTAGTATAAGGTCGCTTCTATAAGGGGGCACTATTACCCTATATTCCCATCTTTGTATTTGCAAATTAATTAGAACATTTGGAATTTCGTTTAGAACACTTACATGATATTTCATATTTAGATATCTACCACTATCCACTATCTTTAATTGTTCTTTGATAAAGACTATAATATAGAAATAAGTGTAATATGAGTTTTGTTAATAACATTTCGGAAATTACCGTACGGAGAACGTTCTGCTGTAGTTAATGTACTAACATTAAAAAGAGAGAGAGAGAGAGAATTGTGAAAACCACTACGCTGTTATTGTAGATGGAATTTAATGACTACGACTGCTTACATGGCTTCATAAATGCATCTAAACTAGAAAAAGTGAACACAAAAATTGAGGTACTGATTTTTAACACTAATTGTACAAAGATGTCAACGATCCTTATGTAATTCGAAAGGTACTTCTTTGTCACAGATGTAGCCCTTGGGGGGGGGGGGGGGGGGCGGGAGGGCGGGTGTAGGACGTCATCGGGCCGATTGGAGCAGGAGAGGCACCACAGGACATTTTTAATTTCCACTGTCTCTACTTTTACAAACAAATTCATAAAACTTTGTCAGCATTACCAGGAAGGATTCAGGATTCACACTCATAGCAGTGGAGATTCAAAAACATAAAAAAATAAATTTTTTTACATGTGAAATTTCATAATTTTTTCACTTACCATTGGCTCCATTTGTTGCTGTAGGTACACTTTTCTTCATAAGTAAGATAGATTATTCGATGAATTTTCCACAGCATACAAACCATACTTATAGGGTATGAAACTCTATAATTTCCCAAATCTATTAAAAACTGTGTAAAACTTGAGAAAAGTATCTATAAAATTGGAGTTTTTTCTAAATATGAAGTTTAAAGTGTAACAGCTCATTCATTTTTTCATAAATGAAATAAATTCTAGAGTTTCATATGGTTTGTGTTCTGTGCAAAATTCATCGAAGGATCTCTCTTACTTATGAGGAAAAGGGTACATATGGCACAAATGCAGCCAATAGTAGGTCAAGAAAAGATGAAATTTCAAAAGTAAAAAAATTATTTTATTATATTTTTGAAATACTACTGCTATGGGTGTGAATCTTGAATCCTTCCTGGTCAGGCTGACAAATTTTTATGAATTTATTTGTAAAAGTATAGACAGTGGAAATTAAAATGTGCTGTGGTGCCTCACGTGCACCAAATCGGCCCGTTTGACGTCCTACCCCCTTAAGAGTGGTAAAAGGAAGTAGAAGCTTTCACATTCATAACACTGGTGTTACATTCTCTATCACGCATTGAAATATCCAATTCCTGAACATCGAAAATTGAAAAGCTGCCAACCTCTGCCCTGCGCACCGATCACGTGCTATAACAGAAATGAGGCAAGAAAGTAACAACATTTTGTGAAATTGCACGCTAGGGGCTTTTATGTTTACATGATTCATTTGCAATAAAACATACATACCGGGCAGTTACAATGCGATAGCTGCTAGGTCGATGATGATCTCAGCAGTGGAAATCAACGTGTTGCAGTAACGAAGTCTGTAAATAGCGTTGTATATTGGCGTCGTTATTTTGCTCACTTTTCTGTAAGAGTAACTGTGTGGTCGTCTGCTGCCATTACCAGAAACTTTGAATAAGTTTCTAATTTTTAATTTCTTCATTTGGATTAACTAGACTACCTTATTACTCGGAAACTATATTTGTTTCAGTGTATGTTTAGAAAGAGACTGCTAACGGGTTAGAGTGAAAGATGCAGAGCTAGACAGACGAAATTTTTACGATATGCAAAACTAATTATACAGGGAAGCGAATGAAACTGATATAAATCGAAAGGAACATTGCCGTAGATGTGCACGAAAGAAAAAATCATATGTATACATAGCCATTAGGAAAGGCACGAAGTAGACACACACATGTGAGGAACGTTTTCCTTTGTCTCTGACATTGCCACCAGCTCCTACCAAGCGAAATGATCAGGTGCTACAGTAAAAACGACACACAAAAGTAACAACGTTCCGCGGCGTTGCGTTGCAGATAGTTTGTTTGCAGTAACACGCGCACAGCGGACAGCTACAGCGCCTGGTACATCGTTGATGTTGTCACCAGTGGAAAACGAAACGTAATAACGAAACTGTTAGGGACAAAAAACGTTGTTTATTAGCATCGCTTTTTAACTTACTTTTGGCTTCTAAGAGTAAACGGAACAAATTCTGTGTTCGTTTGACACTGTCACCATAAAATTTATACTGTTCCTAATTTTCAATATCTTCATTTTGAAGATCTACAATGTCCCTTGTTATAAGGAAACTATATTTGTTTTGGTTTATGCCTCGAAGAAGAACATTGACGTGTCAGACTGAAAGACAAAGAGCTCGAGAGACACAACTTTTGCGTAGCGAAAGTAATAAGAACAACGCTAATTTTCATAACGGTACTTTTATTATCGTTCTGAAAGATACATTAAATGTGGACTTAACACAATTTCAAATAATGTTGAGAAATGTAATTGCTTTTTGATGAATGTACAGTCCAGATCTTGATGAAGGTTTCTCGGGTCTCCAGCGGGCTGGTAGCGTTGCTATCTCGCGACGTTTCGGAAAGTGTCATACTACCCATCCATCTGGCGAAGTGTCGAGGTTCGCGGAGAGCGGGCTATTTATATACGCGGTCACCCGAGTGGCTGCGGTGGACCAGTGGCGTGCGCGAGGTGGTGAGGATGGCGGTCGCGCCCGGCGGCCGCGTTCGGTTCTCGGTGTAAGCATTCTGTCTGCGTCCGCGGTGGAGGACGTTGACGGGCGCGCTCCCTACGGATTGCCGCTATCACAGGGTTCCATGCTGCGCTGAGTTGGCATCCCTCGTCTCTGTTGTCCAGATTCTCGTGAATCCTTATTTCCATGGATTCTTCCACGCTTTCCCAAAAACCAGATGCTCGGCACAGTACCTTCGTGTTTTCGAAGTTGAAGGTGTGTTCTTCATTGATGCTGTGTTCTGCTATGGCTGATTTTTCTGTGTGCCCTAGTCGCACACATCTGATATGTTCTTTGCAGCGTTTAGATATGCAGCGCTGTGTTTCCCCAATGTATTGCTTTCCGCATTCGCATGTTATACTGTATACCCATGGTGTGTTAAGGTTCAGCGCGTCTTTGACAGAACCTAGGAGCTCCCTTGTCTTCGGTGATGGTTTTGATCTTGTATTTTCCCAGAAGTCGTGCAGTTTTGGCCGAGAGCGGAACCACGTATGGAAGGAACGCGAGACGTTTATCTTCTTCTTCTCCTTCATTATTTTCGTCTGGGGTGCTCACTGCTTCCTTCTTCCTTTTAAGCGCCCTGTTTATCTGCGTTTCACTGTAGCCATTTTGTTGGAAGACTTCCGTCAGGCGTTGCAGCTCGGATGGTAGGCTGTCTTTGACGCAGACGGCGCGCGCCCTATGTACCAGGGTGGACAGTACTATTTGTCTTTGTGCTAGATGGGGGCAGCTTGTTGCATGAACTGATAGATCTGTGTGTGTCTTCTTCCTATGTACTGCATGGCCTACTGATCCATCTGCCATCCTCTTAATCAAAATATCAAGGAAGGGGAGGTATCCATTTTCCTCCATTTCCATTGTAAATTTTATGTTCGGATGGATGCTGTTGAGGTGTTCAAGAAACTCATTTACCGCCTATTTGGCTTGTCCTCACACGACAAAAGTGTCGTCGACATAGCGGAAGAAGTGCTTCGGTTTGTGACTGGCAGTTTGAAGGGCCACCTGCTCGAAATGTTCCGTATAGACGTTTGCAATCGCAGGAGCCAATGGGGAATCGATGGCCACACCGTCGATCTGCTCGAAGAATTCCCCGTTGCACTGAAAGTAGGTGGTTGTTAGAGCGTGTTCGAAGAGGCTGATTGTTTGTGATTCAAAATGCCGGGTTAAAAGTGCCAAGGATTCTTGAAGAGGCACTTTCGTGAAAAGTGACGTCACGTCGAAGCTCACGAGTAGGTCCTCCCTTTGTAGCCTGATGTCCCTGAGTACTTTTACGAATTCGGCTCAGTTTCTCACATGGTGGCTGCAGTATCCCACAAGGGGTTTGAGCAGGGTCGCTAGGTATTTAGCAAGTTCGTAACTGTGAGAGTTGATGGAGTCCACAATCGGTCTCAGAGCTACCCCTTCCTTATGGATCTTGGGGAGTCCATAGAGGCGTGGTGTCGCTGGAGCTCTGGGGTACAGTCGCTTCTTCATTTGCTCTGGTAAGTCCGATTTCTTCAGCAGAGCTATCGTCTTTCTACTCATCGTCGGGGTTGGATCCTTCTCCAGCCTCTAGTAGGCCTCGTCTTGTAGCAGAAGGTTTATTTTCTGCCGGTACTCGGCAGTACTTAACAGTACTGTCGCGTTCCCTTTGTCCGCTGGTAGGATCGTTATATCAGGGTCATCTCTAAGGGAGCTGCTCGTTCTTCCTCAGATATGTTAATTTCTCTTAGAGACCCGAGAAACCTTCATCAATAGTTTACGCTAGGAAAGCTTACAGTCACAGTCCAGATCTTGTAATGAAAATCATTTGGCGTCTGAGGTGACTTTACGCGGTACAACGGCAATCACATTGTGTTGTTATAAGAGAAGAGTTAAAGACTCGCTTCAAGTGATCGAATAGTTAAAGAGAAATCAAAGAATTATTTCAAGAATACATGTAGCCGCCATGCAGCATTTGCCACGGATCATTTCTGCGGCTAAAATTCCAGGCGAGTTAAGATATATGACAATTCCTGTCACAGATCCGACGCAGTTGGTCGATTTTCGACAATAGGCGATAATAGTTCATTTTAATCAGCTACGGAAGTACAACGTGTTCAAAATTATTTGCTTCAAAAATATCGCGCGAGATTCCCTCCCCCTACTGATCCGATCCCAGATTGTACTTCATGCCTATTGGCCCCGTCGTTGAAGTTGTAAGTAGGCTGTTTAGGTTTTCTTATTGGTAACGCCACATAGCGCTCTGTATGAAAAATCACTGGCTGTGCTGTGCGCAGTCTGTGGCTAGTTTGCATTGTTGTCTGCCATTGTAGTGTCGGGCAGCGGCAGTTGGATGCTAACAGCGCGTAGCGTTGCGCAGTTGGAGGTGAGCCGCCAGCAGTGGTGGACGTGGGGAGAGAGATGGCGGAGTTTTGAAATTTGTAAGAATTGGTGTCATGAACTGATATATATATATTATGACTTTTAAGGTAAATACATTGTTTTTTCTGTATTAAAATCTTTTATTTGCTAACTATGCCTATCAGTAGTTAGTGCCTTCAGTAGTTTGAATCTTTTATTTAGCTGGCAGTAGTGGCGCTCGCTGTATTGCAGTAGTTTGAGTAACGAAGATTTTTGTGAGGTAAGTGATTTGTGAAACTTGTAGGTTAATTTAGTTAGGGCCATTCTCTTGTAGGGATTATTGAAAGTCAGACTGCGTTGCGCCAAAAATATTGTGTGTCAGTTTAAGCACAGTCGTGTATAAATTTTTCCAAGGGGACGTTTCAAAGTGAAGATGTACTCTAAATTTCCAGTCCTTCAGAATTGTTGCGTAATAATCGACAAACGTCCTTCACTTTAGGCTACAAAAGCTATGATGAATTTCCGTCTCTGATTTTCGAGTTATACAAGTTTCATGAAGCTGTATAATTTCATTGGAAAATAGAGCTATCTTTGATTAAAAACCCCCCCATGAACCATGGACCTTGCCGTTGGTGGGGAGGCTTGCGTGCCTCAGCGATACAGATGGCCGTACCGTAGGTGCAACCACAACGGAGGGGTATCTGTTGAGAGGCCAGACAAACGTGTGGTTCCTGAAAAGGGGCAGCAGCCTTTTCAGTAGTTGCAGGGGCAACAGTCTGGATGATTGACTGATCTGGCCTTGCAACATTAACCAAAACGGCCTTGCTGTGCTGGTACTGCGAACGGCTGAAAGCAAGGGGAAACTACAGCCGTAATTCTTCCCGAGGACATGCAGCTTTACTGTATGATTAAATGATGATGGCATCCTCTTGGGTAAAATACTCCGGAGGTAAAATAGTCCCCCATTCGGATCTCCGGGCGGGGACTACTCAGGAGGATGTCGTTATCAGGAGAAAGAAAACTGGCGTTCTACGGATCGGAGCGTGGAATGTCAGATCCCTTAATCGGGCAGGTAGGTTAGAAAATTTAAAAAGGGAAATGGATAGGTTAAAGTTAGATATAGTGGGAATTAGTGAAGTTCGGTGGCAGGAGGAACAAGACTTCTGGTCAGGTGACTACAGGGTTATAAACACACAATCAAATAGGGGTAATGCAGGAGTAGGTTTAATAATGAATAGGAAAATAGGAATGCGGGTAAGCTACTACAAACAGCATAGTGAACGCATTATTGTGGCCAAGATAGATACGAAGCCCACACCTACTACAGTAGTACAAGTTTATATGCCAACTAGCTCTGCAGATGATGAAGAAATTGAAGAAATGTATGATGAAATAAAAGAAATTATTCAGATAGTGAAGGGAGACGAAAATTTAATAGTAATGGGTGACTGGAATTCGAGTGTAGGAAAAGGGAGAGAAGGAAACATAGTAGGTGAATATGGATTGGGGCTAAGAAATGAAAGAGGAAGCCGCCTAGTAGAATTTTGCACAGAGCACAGCTTAATCATAGCTAACACTTGGTTTAAAAATCATGAAAGAAGGTTGTATACGTGGAAGAACCCTGGAGATACTAAAAGGTATCAGATAGATTATATAATGGTAAGACAGAGATTTAGGAACCAGGTTTTAAGTTGTAAGACATTTCCAGGGGCAGATGTGGACTCTGACCACAATCTATTGGTTATGACCTGTAGATTAAAACTGAAGAAACTGCAAAAATGTGGGAAATTAAGGAGTTGGGACCTGGATAAACTGAAAGAACCAGAGGTTGTACAGAGTTTCAGGGAGAGCATAGGGGAACAATTGACAGGAATAGGGGAAAGAAATACAGTAGAAGAAGAATGGGTAGCTCTGAGGGATGTTGTAGTGAAGGCAGCAGAGGATAAAGTAGGTACAAAGACGAGGGCTGCTAGAAATCCTTGGGTAACAGAAGAAATATTGAATTTAATTGATGAAAGGAGAAAATATAAAAATGCAGTAAATGAAGCAGGCAAAAAGGAATACAAACGTCTCAAAAATGAGATCGACAGGAAGTGCAAAATGGCTAAGCAGGGATGGCTAGAGGACAAATGTAAGGATGTAGAAGCTTATCTCACTAGGGGTAAGATAGATACTGCCTACAGGAAAATCAAAGAGACCTTTGGAGAGAAGAGAACCAAGTGTATGAATATCAAGAGCTCAGATGGCAGCCCAGTTCTAAGCAAAGAAGGGAAGGCAGAAAGGTGCAAGGAGTATATAGAAGGTTTATACAAGGGTGATGTACTTGAGGACAATATTATGGAAATGGAAGAGGATGTAGATGAAGACGAAATGGGAGATACGATACTGCGTGAAGAGTTTGACAGAGCACTGAAAGACCTGAGTCGAAACAAGGCCCCCGGAGTAGACAACATTCCATTAGAACTACTGACGGCCTTGGGAGAGCCAGTCCTGACTACACTCTTCCATCTGGTGAGCAAGATGTATGAGACAGGCGAAATACCCTCAGACTTCAAGAAGAATATAATAATTCCAATCCCAAAGAAAGCAGGTGCTGACAGATGTGAAAATTACCGAACTATCAGTTTAATAAGCCACGGCTGCAAAATACTAACGCGAATTCTTTACAGACGAATGAAAAACTGGTAGATGCAGACCTCGGGGAGGATCAGTTTGGATTCCGTCGAAATGTTGGAACACGTGAGGCAATACTGACCTTACGACTTATCTTAGAAGAAAGATTAAGAAAAGGCAAACCTACGTTTCTAGCATTTGTAGACTTAGAGAAAGCTTTTGACAATGTTGACTGGAATACTCTTTTTCAAATTCTAAAGGTGGCAGGAGTAAAATACAGGGAGCGAAAGGCTATTTATAATTTGTACAGAAACCAGATGGCAGTCATAAGAGTCGAGGGGCATGAAAGGGAAGCAGTGGTTGGGAAAGGAGTGAGACAGGGTTGTAGCCTCTCCCCGATGTTATTCAATCTGTATATTGAGCAAGCAGTAAAGGAAACAAAAGAAAAATTTGGAGTAGGTATTAAAATTCATGGAGACGAAGTAAAAACTTTGAGGTTCGCCGATGACATTGTAATTCTGTCAGAGACGGCAAAGGACTTGGAAGAGCAGTTGAACGGAATGGACAGTGTCTTGAAAGGAGGATATAAGATGAACATTAACAAAAGCAAAACGAGGATAATGGAATGTAGTCAAATTAAATCGGGTGATGCTGAGGGAATTAGATTAGGAAATGAGACACTTAAAGTAGTAAAGGAGTTTTGCTATTTAGGAAGTAAAATAACTGATGATGGTCGAAGTAGAGAGGATATAAAATGTAGACTGGCAATGGCAAGGAAAGCGTTTCTGAAGAAGAGAAATTTGTTAACATCGAATATAGATTTATGTATCAGGAAGTCGTTTCTGAAAGTATTTGTTTGGAGTGTAGCCATGTATGGAAGTGAAACATGGACGATAACTAGTTTGGATAAGAAGAGAATAGAAGCTTTCGAAATGTGGTGCTACAGAAGAACACTGAAGATAAGGTGGATGGATCACGTAACTAATGAGGAGGTATTGAATAGGATTGGGGAGAAGAGAAGTTTGTGGCACAACTTGACTAGAAGAAGGGATCGGTTGGTAGGACATGTTTTGAGGCATCAAGGGATCACAAATTTAGCATTGGAGGGCAGCGTGGAGGGTAAAAATCGTAGAGGGAGACCGAGAGATGAGTACACTAAGCAGATTCAGAAGGATGAAGGTTGCAGTAGGTACTGGGAGATGAAGCAGCTTGCACAGGATAGAGTAGCATGGAGAGCTGCATCAAACCAGTCTCAGGACTGAAGACAACAACAACAACAACAACATTGATTAAAAAAAGTGAATTCATATGGCATTAATGGATGGAAGAACTCGAAGAACACGTTCAGCAGCTTAATCGAAAAGGTTTTCCTTACCCTTAGCGCCCGCAGGCACCTTTCCTTCGAGTAGTATGAGAGCTATGTGCCGAGGTGTATCTGTTAGGTGTATTAGACTGTATTTGGTTTGTGCGGGTGCGTGCGTGCCTGTGTGTGTGTGTGTGTGTGTGTGTGTGTGTGTGTGTGTGTGTGTGTATGTATGTGTATGTCTGTGTGTCACTGTATGTTTGTAGTGTAGTCATGTTCGTGCCGGAAATGATCAGAGAAGGAAGAGGGTAACATCCTGTGCCGGCACATAGCCTTCTCCTCGTAAAGAGCACCAAGGGGAACCGCCGAGCTTAACGTTCCCTCCAGTATGGTAGATCACCAACAACAGATGTGCACACACATCATACGATAGTATAGTGTAACTGCAACAAGTTAAAATGGGCGTTCGTCATCATTTTAAGCTGAGCATAGCTTCTTAAAGAAAATTAGCAGACTTCTAAATCAAGATACCACATTGTCCAATCCACTTAAATGTTTTCCAAGGGAGAAACAGCCATCTACACATTCACGGCTATTGTTAATTAGAAACTGACAGAAATGTAGCTACTCATCCCGTTATATATGCTACTCGTATGCCAGAGCTCAGTTTATGGTGAAGCACAATACGGGGAACTTTAACAAAGCCCAAAGCTTCAGGGTCTGGCGCCATTGTCTAGCGCTGTTACATGGCAACGTTGACACTGCGCATTATAAACTCCCGGTAGGATACCTCTTGTGCGTTGCTGACAGTTCTGAAGTCTATACTTTAACGAACGAGGTGGAGCAGATATCAGCTGAATGGACTGTCTTTCAAGAGGAACTGTGTTTAAACTCACGTGCGGCCATGTCTATCTAGCGCTCCTATGCTTTACTCACATCGACTAAGGTAAATCCCGAGATGGTTGTTTTCAAAATGCGAGCTGTAGTTTCTGCTGCAGTCTTCGTCCAATGTGATAGTATGCTCCACTTATAGTGGCTTCTTTAGTTAAGGGTCTTCGTATTAAATCTTTACATTTAAACTTCTTGGACATGCAGAATTATGTAATATGTAGTGCGGAAGAATGCAATGCGCTACAACTCACAATGTCTAATTTAATATTATAAAGCAATAACTTATCAGTCTGGTTGAGAGCATTCTCAGGAAATAGTGACATCATTTCTAGCGAAGCACTCATTCTTCAGTACGGTGTTTCTACACCTGGTTTTAATACTGCATCAAATGAGCGATTTCAATACCAAAGCACTTTAATAACAAAGCTTTTCCAGTCGCTGGTACTACTGAACATTGGATAGTACATATTCTCCAATAAACCGTTAAAGTTTCAGATTTTAGCTTAATACTAGTAATGATTAATTATTTCTCTTGACCCTAATAAATTATAATTTTTATACTTTATAAGTGTTGGTCTAATTATCTGTCGTATTCGTATGCGATGTGGCACTATTTCATGTTTGATGAAACTCAAATAATGCATTAACTAATTCATTTCCTGTTTCCATAAGCTTTTAGGTCAGTTTCCGCATACGCACTTTCACTGCAGATCAAACATAGAATTTCACCACTGAAACTTCCTGGAAGATGAAGACTGTGTTTCACTGGAACTAACACTGCTAACGAGCCTCCCTCACCGCTTTACCTGCCAGAAAATATCAAATCAGCGCTAATTAAACTGCAGAGTTAATATTCTTTTTGGAAAATGATTATACACTGAACCGCCAGAGAAACTGATATAGGCACGTGTATTCAAATACGGAGTTATGTAAACAGGTAAAACACAGCGCTGAGGTCGGCAACGCCGATATAAGACGACAAGTTTTGGAGCAGTTGTTAGATCGGTTACTCCTGCTACAATGGCAGGTTATCAAAATTTAATTAAATTTCAACTTGGTTTTATAGGCGGGGCACCAGCGATGGGACACAGCATCTTCAAGATAGAGATGAAATGGGGATCCTCCCCTACGACCATTTCACGAGTGTAAAGTGAACATCAGGAATCTGGTGAAACAGCAAATGTCCGACATCGTTGCGGCCGGAAAAAAGATCCTGCAAGAATGAGACCAGCGACGACTGAAGAGCACCGTTCAAAGTGACAGAAGTGCAACCCCTCAACAGATTGCTGCAGATTTCAGTGCTGCCCCCTCATCTACATCTACATCTACATGACTACTCTGCAATTCACATTTAAGTGCTTGGCAGAGGGTTCATCGAACCACAATCATACTATCTCTCTACTATTCCACTCCCGAACAGCGAGCGGGAAAAACGAACACCTAAACCTTTCTGTTCGAGCTCTGATTTCTCTTATTTTATTTTGATGGTCATTCCTACCTGTGTAGTTTGGGCTCAACAAAATATTTTCGCATTCGGAAGAGAAAGTTGGTGACTGAAATTTCGTAAAAAGGTCTCGCCGCGACGAAAAACGTCTATGCTGTAATGACTTCCATCCCAACTCGTGTATCATATCTGCCACACTCTCTCCCCTATTACGTGATAATACAAAACGAGCTGCCCTTTTTTGCACCCTTTCGATGTCCTCCGTCAATCCCACCTGGTAAGGATCCCACACCGCGCAGCAATATTCTAACAGAGGACGAACGAGTGTAGTGTAAGCTGTCTCTTTAGTGGACTTGTTGCATCTTCTAAGTGTCCTGCCAATGAAACGCAAGTGTCCTGACAAATGTCAGCGTCCGAACCATTCAACGAAACATCATCGATATGGGCTTTCGGAGCCGAAGGCTCACTCGTGTACCCTTGATGACTGCACGACACAAAGCCTTACGCCTCGTCTCAGCCCGTCAACACCGAGATTGGACTATTGACGTCTGGGAACATATTCCCTGGTCGGACGAGTCCTTTTTCAAATTTATCGAGCGGATTGACGTGTACGGGTATGGAGACAACTTCGTGCATCCATGGACTCTGTATGTCAGCAGGGGGCTGTTCGAGCTGGTGGAGGCTCCGTAATGGTGTGGAGCGTGCGCAATTGGAGTGATATGGGACCCCTGATACCTCTTGATATGACTGTGTCAGGTGACACTTGCGTAAGCATTCTGTCTGTTCCTCTGCATCCATTCTGATGAGCAATTTCAAGACGACAATGCGACACCCCACACCTCCAGAACTGCTATAGAGTGGCTCCAGGAGCACGCTTCTGAGTTTAAACACTCCCGCTGGCCACCACAGTCCCCAGACATGAACATTACTGAACATATCTGGGATGCCCTGTAAAGTGCTGTTCAGAAGAGATGTCCCGCCCCTCGTACTCTTACGGATTTACAGACAGCACTACAGGGTTCATTGTGTCAGTTCCGTCCAGCACTACTTCAGACATTAACCGAGTCTGTGGGGTCCCACTCGTCTCTTATAGGGTGTCTAAAGGATGCTGCTTTCTCGGATAGCTATACAACAATTCAAGCAAATCACGTTAATAGGTTTTGTTATAATGAGCAAGATTGGCAATACTTAACTTTGGATTTACAACGGGTTGTCGCAAGCGATGGGCGACATGCAGACAGCCGGTGTTCTTCCCTATATACCATGTCCATGTATTCACACTCGCTCATAAGCCACTGCTATTGCTAAGATCGCTGCTGATCTTGACTCTCTGCTAGTGTCCGTCTTCTACTGTCCGGCAGAGGCTGGCAGGAGGGGCGGTTATCTTCTCTTCATATAGAGGCCGCTCCTTTCGTGGTGCGGTCCTAGTCAGCGGACTATTGACTGGCGTCGTCTCAAAGCCTTCTATGCTCTTGCGTTCTTCATCTTCGGGAGTACGCACTTCGTTATGCCGGAACAAAGTCCATGCCACTTCGTTTTGCGGCATTTCTGCGTACTTGTTGGGACCGTACATGATATTAGGCATATGTACTAGTTTCTATGCCTCTACAGTGTATAAGCTGTGGCTATATCATTTATCCGCAGTAACCTTTTTTCCTGACGTGCTTGATCTGCAAAGTCTGCAGGAGAGCTTCTTGAAAGTTAGGAGAAGAGGTATTGCTGGATGTAAAGGCGTGGGAGCGCTTCATGAGTCAGGCTTGGATAGCTCATTTGCTGAGCACTTGTCCTAGGTTCGAGTCCCACTCCAACATGCGCCTTTTTTGTGCTAGAAAATCTCAAATCACTACGAGTTTCAAATTGTCACACCCTACGCTGCAGTATGAAAGTTTATTCTGCAATATCATCATTGTTCTCGAAAACGGTGTGATTACCCAGCCTGTGCAATCAAATTGTTTGCAATCAAATTGTTTGCAATCAAATTGTTCGAAATGGACGCTCATTTACTATGCGTAGTGCCTTTCTTACATTAGTTAATAGCTCGTTATTTGCCGAAGATAAACTCTTCAGGAACAGACTGCTGCAGTGAGACTAGCAGACAGACAGACAGACTAGCGATGCGGGTTGCTGGCTCCGCTACGAAGTCTGGCCGACGCCAGAGTGTTTTCACCGGTAAGTACCACAGTTGACAGCAAACACGTAGGTGCGGCCACCGCCCATAAGAGGGCATCAGCCAACAGCAGAGGAAGGGGGCACGACGATCGACGAACTAGTTCCTGCCGACCAGGTGTATGCAAATACTCCCAGAAATACCCTTCCGCCCGGGGTCAGGTAAGTCGGCGCCCGGCCGCTCAGTGGGCGCACACTCACAAGCAGTGGCCTGTTCTCGACCACGCACTTTTTTCCTTCACCATAGAGTTGGCGCATTACTCCACCCCTCCTCTGTACTTCCCCCGCCGGAGGGTATCACGGAACTAAAATTCCACCGCCACACGTTCAAAGTGCTATGTTCGGCTGTTATGCAGCCGTTTCTTTGATTCCCCTCTCTTGTCCACAGAGACAGATGGACCCTATCTGAACCAGTGACGCTGTGTAATTGTAAACTGACAATTTAAACTGAAAATTTATTACTGGTACTACAATATACAGGGTAGTTCAAAAAGAATACTTTTGGCCACGTAACCTTCACTTCTGTTGTCAGTGAAAAGATGGCGACTGCTCAGTAAAAAGCTTTTTGTGTTATCGAGTACGGCAGAAGTGAATCGACGACAGTTGTTCAGCGTGCATTTAGAACCAAGTATGGCGTTAAACCTTCTGATAGGTAGTGCATCGTACATTGGTGAAAACAATTCACAAAGAAAGTGTGTTTGCGCAAAGGGAAGAGCTCCGGACGGTAGCGCACAAGTGAAGAAATGTTGGCCACATTTAGGAAGCATTTGCTGACAGTCCAAAAAAATCGACTGCTAATTTCACAACCGACCATTTGGATAGTCCTAAGGAAAAGGTTACTAAAGAAACCTTATCGTCTACAATTGGTTCAAGGTCTTTCCGAAGCCGATAGCTTGAAAAAAATTGAGTTCTGCGAGTTTGTCCTTGAGCGAAAGGAAACAAATGACCGTTCATTTCGAAGAAAGTGTTTAGCGATGAAGTTACATTTCACACAACAGGGAACGTCAGTCGGCACAATGTCCTTGCATGGGTCACTGAGAATCACTGGGACACAATTCAGCGTGAACATGATTCACCTAGGGCGACAGTTTTCTGCGCCATTTCTTCGAAGGTGCAACTGTAACTGGGCCAACTATCTGGAAATATTGGAAAATATACTGTCCAACTCGAAGGAGAAGCATGTCAATTCTTACCCCAGCAGGATGGGGCACCAGCCCACTGGCACTTATCTGTCAACGCCTATTTGAAGGAAAGGTATCCAGACTAGTGGCAGAGCAGTTCATCACGGGTCTCCCAGAAGCCCTGACCTCATCCCCACTGATTTTTTTCTATGGGCGTATATTAAAAATATGGTGTTTCGACCACCTCAACCAGCTAACACTGAGGAACTAAAAGAAAGAGTAACTGCAGCTATCCAAACTGTTATCCCAGATATGCTACAGATAGTGTGAAACGAGTTAGAGTATCAGGTTGATGTCCCATGTCTGGAAGGGATCATATTGGAACATTTATGAACTTATTTTCTACTGAAGAAAACTTTGGTAAGTACTCTTCACATTGATTAATTACCCTAGTCTCCATCATGTTTCTTTGAATAAATATAAATTTTCAAAGTTGTGGTATTCTTTTTGAATCACTCTGTATTTACATTAACAGTTTCGTGGTCTATTTCTTACTAATTACCTTAGAAGTTGTGAGTTCACATATAACTAACATATACAAAACACGAATGGTTTAGGGGTAGTGTCTTTGATTAGCAATGAAAATTACTTCGGACCAAGGTTCGAAACCCGTCACTGCATAATTTTGATTAATAATCAGCATTGTCGGCCAAAGTATTCCGGCATAAGAAGAAGGCACCCTCATTCTGTCAACGGCCTTGTCAAAGAGTTCGGACGAGCGGACAGAGGTACAGACACTCTCTTGTCCTTTGTATGGGAAACTGTCCCTAAAGGCGGAAGAACAGCAACGATCTACGGCATGAGAATACAGAAGGCAACGAATACAAATACGTTAAAGACACATAACGTGTATCCACAGGACATGTGACCTGTAATTGAAAAAGTGTCAGGATGATCTCTCTCCATTGGCAAAAGATTCCGGAATAGCCTACATTCGCATTTCTGGGACGGTATTGCCAAGGGAAAGGTCACCATGGGAAAAATACTGAATAACCGACGAAAGGATAACGTTCTACAAGGCGGGGAGAGGAATATCAAAGGCTTGAATGCGGTAGGGAAGCTAGAAAATCTGAAAAAGGAAATTCAGAGATGCTATCTAGATACAGTAGAGGTCTGTGAAGTGAAATGGAAAGAAGCCAAGGACTTCTCGTCAGATGAGTATAGAGTAATATCGACAGAACAGAAAATGGCATAACGGGTGTAGGACTCGTTATGAATAGGATAGGGAGGTAGGGCAGAGAATGTGTTCCTGTCAACAGTTCAGTGATGGGGCTGCTCTTATCAGAATCGACAGCAAACCCACACTGACAACGGTAGTTCAGATATACATGACGACGTCGCAAGCTGAACTTGAAGTGATAGAGAGCTTGTATGAGGATCTTGAAGGGTAATACTGTACGTAAAGCGAGATGATTATCTAATAGTCATTGGGGACTGGAATGCAGTTGTAGTGGAAGAAGTAGAAGAAAAGTTTACAGGAGAATATGGGTTTGGGACAAGGAATGAGAGAGGAGAAAGACCAACTGAGTTCTGTAATAAAATTCAGCTAGCAATGGCGAATACTTCGTTCAAGAGGCGCAACAGCAGGAGATATAATTGGAAAAGGTCGGGTGTTACGGAAAGATTTCAATTAGATTACATCATGATCAGAATTCCGAAATCAGATGTTGAATAGAAAGGCATACACAGGAGCAGAAATAGACTCAGATAACACAGTAGTAGTGATGAAGAGTAGGCTAAAGTTTAAGAGATTAGTCAGAAGGAATCATTACGCAAAGAAGTGGGATACGGAAGTACGTAGGAACGACGAGATACGTTGGAAGTTCTCGATGACTAAAGAGACAGCAATAAGGAATAGCTTGGTAGACAGTTGAAGAAACGACATCTCTAAAAAGGGCAATCACTAAAGATGGGAAGAAAAATATAGGTACAAAGATCTGCGAAGAAACCACGGATAATAGAAGAAGTAATTCAGTTGACAGATGAAAGAAGGAAGTACAAAAATGTTCAGGAAAATTCTGGAACACAGAAATACAAGTCCTAGAGGAATGAAATAAATAGGAAGCACACCGAAGCTAAGTCGAAATGGCTGCATGAAAAACGAGAAGAAATCCAAAAACATATGATTGTCGGAAGGACTGACTCATATATAAGAGAGTAAAAACAACCTTTGGTGAAATTAAAAGCAAGGGTGGTAACATTTAAGAATGCAACAGACATTCCACTGTTAAAAGCAGAAGAGAGAGCGGATAGGTGGAAAGAGTACATTGAAAGCCTCTATGAGGGGGAAGATTCGTCGTTTGTGACAGGAGAAGAAACAGGAGACGATTTAGAAGTGATAGGGTATCCAGTATTAGAATCAGAATTTAAGCGAGCTTTGGACGACTTGAGATATAATAAGGCAGAAGTGGTAAATAACACTCCATCACAATTTCTGAAATCATTATGGGAAGTGACATCAAAACAACTCTTCACGTTGGTCTGTAGAATGTATGAGTCTGGCGACATACCATCTGACTTTCGGAAAACTAACATCCACACAATTTCGAAGACTGCAAGAGCTGGCAGGTGCGATAATTACCGCACAATCAGATTAACGGCTCATACTTCCAAGTTTCTCACAAGAAAAATATACAAAAGAATGGAAAAGAAAACTGAGGATGCGTTAGGGAAGTTAAATGCCCAGAAAGGCAATTCTGACGTTGCGGTTAAAAAAGGAGGCAAGACAAAAGAAAAATAAAGACAAATTCATAGGATTTGTCAACCTGAAAAAGCGATCGACAATGCAAAATGGAGCAAAATATTCGAAATTCTGAGAAAAATGGAGGTGAGCTATAGGGAGAGACTGCTACTATACAGTAATATACAATATGTGCAAGACCCAAAAGGGAATAATATGAGTTGACGCCTAAGAATGAAGTGTTCGGATTAAATATGGTCTAAGCTAGGGATGTAGTCTTTCGTCTTACTGTTGTGTATGTACATTGAAGGAAGCGAAAGGATATCATAGATACGATGTGCTGATAATATTCTATTCTCAGTGAAAGTGAAGGAGAATAACGGGATGTGCTGAATTGAATGAACAATCTAATACATGCATTGAGAGTAAGTCGAAGAAAGACGAAAGTGATGAGAAGTAGCAGAAATGAGCATAGTGAGAAACTTAACATCGGGATTGATTGTCACAAAGTAAATGAATTTAACGAATTCTACCACATATACAGAAACTAACCAATAACAAACAAAGCAAAGAGAACATCAAAAGCAGACTAGCAATGGCAAGAAGAACAGTCCTGGCCAAGAGAAATCTACTACTATCAAACATAGGCCTTAATTTGGGGAAGAAATTTCTAAGAATATACGTTTGGAGCACAGCATTGTATGCACTACCGGAACAGAAGAGGTTTGGTGCTACAGATGAATGTTGGAAAAAATGAACAATAACTGCTGATACTTTAAACACTTTAGCATGTTGTCATTAGTGTAATTCTCTTCTACACTGAAATAAGAATCAAACCATTACAAAACATTTTCCTTTCCTCTATAAACCAACCAGTAATTTACAGGTTTTAACGTAAAATATCTTTCAGATCTGTGACCGTCGAATGGTCACCAACTCTTATATTAGAACATTAATTATTTCACATTCATGCAGTAGTTTGTACTTCTTTGGCGCCAAATTCTCACTGTGCTGTTGGAGACAGCAAATGTTTTCTTACAACGTTATTGGATAGGGCATACTGTTGCTATTGAGACAGAGAATGTTTGAAGTACTGCTTTACTGGGATACGATGGTATATCTGAGTCTAATTCCTTTTTATTTGTGACACCTTGGTCCTTTGAGTATGAGGGTTTCCTACATTTTTTATAAGATCTTATGCTTAGCACGCTGTTATTTATGGCTTCGCTCGTAGCGTTGCCTCGGTAGCAACTACATCCTCCAGTTCATGTGCTCTAACACAGATAGTAATGACGTATTCCGTTGTCTGATACTATATAATCATGTATCACTACAAAGTTTCTAACTGTGATTCGTTTACCAATGGTGTACTGTGCTAAATACTCTTGAGATCATGATGCTGATGTTGGAGTGGCCTTCCACATGGGTTAAGGGTATGTCTGAATCTGGAGAAACCAGCATTTTCTCTGTAAATCTATTACACTACAATTCAACAATCTTAGCAGCTATAAACTAATTATGCCGAACTGAAATCACAGAACAGTTCACACCAGACATAACAATCGTTGCATTGGTAAAACAGGCTTTTTTGAAGAAGTCTATGTGTTAATAAATAACATGGTCCTGTTCAATTCAACCTATGCGAAGAATACTCACAAAGTTTTCACTAGCAGCTCGAAAACAATCATTTTACGTAACTTTTTCTTTTATCGCGGTACGTGTCTGCAGTGTTGTTTCACATCGAAATCCCCACAAGAAAATCGTAACAGCACAAAGATGAAGAGGAGCTTTTCTCTCTTTCTCCCTCCCTCCCTCTCTCTCTCTCTCTCTCTCTCTCTCTCTCTCTCTCTCTCTCTCTCTAAATATTTTGCACCTATAACGCAATGATACTAATTGAATCTAAACTACTATGTTCAGCGCGTTGCCAAATCTCTGTGAGTAGTTCTTCTGGTACCTGATTTCGTGACATTCAGATACGATGCTCGGATTGTAGTTGTTCAAAAGTACACAGTTATGTTGCTTGATATATGAATCAGTGTGGTCCATTGTCCTAGGTTATACGATAATTTCGGAAATCAAATACTGTAAACGTGCAAAGTGAGTAAGCAGAGCTGTTTACTTCAAATAAATCCGATGAATTATGACAAAGCCTTCACTAAACGACGTTTAGTAACCTTTCATAGCTTTTTCAAATAAAACTTGGGTAACATGCCACACAGTTTCATATCACACGCAACATCATTAAGCAATTTTTGTGCAGCAAGTATCGTACTAATAAAAGGGACGAATTCAACGGCGTCCCGCTCTTCAAAATCCAGTTATTAGCTTCAGAGTAATTGAAATGTTTAGAACTTACGACTTATCTGTTTTGGATACGAAACCGATTGCTGTCTTGGTCTCATGGCCAACTTCGGCAGTCAGATAAGGACGAAACACTGTGTTACAACATTGCGATAACCGAATTAAAGGGACATGGGGGAAATGACGCCTCCAGTTGGGTCTGTGCAGTTCACGTGTGTATAGTGGTGGCGGTTTTGAAAAGATAAATCACTTCGACGGATCAAGACAAACTAAACAGCTACTTTTTGTGCAGCTTCTTCCTTACTTAACTGAAGTAGCTACGCACATCTGGTATTTGTACCAATGATGAAACTGTCAGATACTGTTTCCTTTCTGTGGTCCCTGTTCCTTGCTACCACTTCCCAACTGCCTTAACCCTTCTTCCCCCTTAACTCCATCAACTACTACCTAACACTGTCCAGCTCAGCTTTAAGGGCTCGAACCTTCCCTTCCTGTTCAGCTATTTTCCTATCCCTTTAACGTAATTTGCAATACCATGGAAGAGACCCATTTACATACCATGCCACTACATTCCCCCCAATGTAATCATCTGTCATAAGAACAGCATAGAGTGCCAGGACTAACTTTCTTACGACAGCTCAAGAACTTCGCCAACATCGTTGTTCATAATCTTCTTACAAAAACTTATTTGGTCATTAACAATAATATTCAATTAACAACAGATCACAAGAGTCTCTTAAGTTATGAGGAATACTAATATATGTTTATACTATTAATAGAATCACGTAATGCACTTAAAACAGCGTCGAAACATGTATACCTAAAAAATTTGGCTCAAAATCGAGTATAGGCGATATGTACTTTGACGCATTTTGAGAAGAAATAAAGGATGAAACTTAAAATCTTTAATTCGCAGAGTAGCTACGTAATACCAAATATATATGTAACGAAAATAACTTAAATTTTTCACTTAATACTTAAGCAATCGGCTTAATTTTGTATTAAACCCTACGTCTATAATAAGCGGAATCCAGCGCTTAGGACTGTTTCTTTTTTCTTTTAAGGAATGCTTTGAAACAAGTGAAACCTTCAATAGGCAGTACGAGACAGGCTCTAATTACCTTCTTTACGGTTTAATATTAACTTAATTGACAATTCTTTCAGAATTAAGTAATTGTCTTCACGAGCTTAATACTCAAGCGCGTGCGGTCTGCGTCAATTGGACAGAATTTGACACGATATCGCTCAGGAGGACCTCCAACAACAAACTCCCTCGGTCAAAGCGTGCGTCACATTTACCGATTTTCGTCCAGTTCCCGTAATTCGATCGTGTAGCATCTTTTTTTTATATACACACTTCAAAAATAGTTTTGCATCACCTCGGTTCCGAGAGTTCCGTAAACTGTACAGAAAATTGGAATAGAGATCAACATAAACATCACTTCTTTCCTTTTTCCTTTTTTTCCGTCGTGAAAACCACACATTGCGTGTTGTACCATCATACAGTGAGACCTTCAGAGGTGGTGGTCCAGATTGCTGTAAACACCGGTACCTTTAATACCCAGTAGCACATTCTCTTGCATTGATGCATGCCTGTATTCGTCGTGGCATACTATCCACAAGTTCATCAAAGTACTGTTGGATCAGATTGTCCCACTCCTCAACGTCGATTCGGCGTAGATCCCTCAGAGTGGTTTGTGGTTCACGTCGTCAATAAACAGCCCTTTCCAATCTATCCCAGACGTGTTCGATATGGTTAATATCTGGTGAATACATTGGCCACTCTAGTCGAGCGATCTTGAAGGAAGTCATTCACAAGATGTGCACGATGGGAGCGAGAATTGTCGTCCATGAAGACGAATGCTACCCCAATATGATCCCGATATGGTTGCACTATCGGTTGGAGGATGACATGCACATATCGTACAGCAGTTATGGCACCTTCCATGACCACCAGCGGTGGACGTCGGCCCCACATAATGCCACTCCAAAACAGCAGGGAACCTCCAACTTGCTGTGTCTAAGGCGTTCACCCTGACCGGGTTGCCTCCAAACACGTCTTCGACGCTTGTCTGGTTGAAGGCATGTGCGACACTCATCGGTGAAGAGAACGCGATGGCAATCCTGAGCGGTCCATTCGGCATGTTGTTGGGCCCATGTGTACCGCGCTGCATGGTGTCGTGGTTACATAGATGGACCTCGCCATAGACGTCGGGAGTGAAGTTGCGCATCATGCAGCCTATTGCGCACAGTTTGAGTTGTAACACGGCATCCTGTGGCTGCACGAAAAGCATTGTCCAACATGGTTGCGTTGCTGTCAAGGTTCCTCAGAACTATAATCCGCAGGTAGTGGACATCCACTGCAGTAGTAGCCCTTGGGCGGCCTGAGGGAGGCACATTATCGACGGTAACTGTCTTTCTGCATCTCCTCCATGTCCGAACTACACCGCTTTGGTTCACTCCGAGACGCATGGACACATCCCTTGTTGAGAGCCCTTCCTGGCATAAAGTAACAAGCGGACTCGATCGAACCGCTGTATAGACCGTCTAGGCATGGTTGGACTACAGACAACACGAGCCTTTGTACCTCCTACCAAGTGGAATGGCTGGAACTGATCGACTTTGGGCCCCCATCCGTCTAATAGGCGCTTCTCATGCATAGTTATTTACATGTTTTGGCAGCTTTAGTGACATCTCTGAACAGTCAAAGGGGCTGTGTCTGTGATACAATATCCACAGTCAACGTCCATCTTCAGGAGTTCTGGGAAATGGTGTGATTCAAAACTTTTTTTGATGTGTATACCATAGAGTGTCGACGTCTGATACATGTTACTCATAATCTACATATTAGCTCCAAAGAGATTGCAAGTGCTTCTGGAATAAGTCAGCCAAGCGTGGTTCGCATTTTACTCACAGACAACTCTATCATACGTCGCTTCAGCTGCAGATTAAGCAGGGGGATTGCAGAAGACGCATGTATTTCTGATGTGACATCAGAATAGGTTTTTTCTTCAAAGAATTCACTTCACCGATGAAATTACATTTCTAAATCATGGGAAGCTGAGTGTACAAATATGCATTATTGGGCCACTGAGGATCCGCATTCTCTGTGGCACGGTTGGATATCAGAGGCAGTGGCAAACAGATTTGGTGAGTGGCTATTTACAGAAATTTGACTGCTCATTATCTCACCAAAGAAACCTTAATAGGTCAAAGATAAACGTAATTTCTTACCGAAGGAAGTACCATTTAAATACCCTGTATGACGGAAAAACAATGAGCCACGGAGGAATTATCCGAACAGTACGGAAATCGGTAGATGTGATGTACATATACAGAGAAGAAACATTTACATTGTAAGAAAAATTGTACAATTTCTTCTAGAGAAAGTGCTTCACAAACTGGACAAGTCAGTAACAGGTTGGGTCACTACTGGCTCTTATGCAAGTAGTTATTCTGCTTGGCAATAATTTATAGAATCGTCGGATGTCCTCCTGACAGATATGGTACCAAATTCTGTACAATTAGCGTGTCACATCAACAAAATTCCGTGTGGATTGGAGGGTCTTGCCCGTAATGCTCCAAACGCTCTCAACTGGGGAGACATCTGGTGAACTTGCCGGCCAAGCCAGGGTTTTTACAAGCATGAAGACAAGCGGTGGAAATTGTCACTTTTGTAGGGGGGCATTATACCGCTGGCACGACATCCCCCAAGAAGACATGCGACAAGTCTGTCAGTCCCAACACGAAAAACAGCTTGCATAACGGCCAGTAGTGGACCAACCCGTTACTTAATTGCTCAGTTTGTGAAGCACTTTCTCTAGAAGAAATTATCCAGTTTTTCTGACAATGTATACCTTTATTTTTTTTTACCATGTACGTCCATCTACCGATTTCTGGTCCATTCGGATAATTCATTCGTGGATATACACACAGTACGTGGCATCAGCACTATGGGTGCCCGACTCACTAATAGCTTGTGGCTAGGAAAGTGCTCTCGCAAATTTTTCCTGTTCGCTGGAAAGGACGTAAAGGCGTTGTCAGTTAGCCTACACGTTTGCTTCGTTTGACAACAGTGTACTTTTTCTCTGGAATAAACTCGCAGAGGATTGAAAACGTCGCATTGTTACAGCATGAGCAATGTTGTTGAAGGAATCTCTTGTCTGTCCAAAAATCCTTGACTTGATGACTGCAAACGTGTATTGCAGTTTACTGTGGACATTTAGAACACTTGTTGATATAAATGTAATTTTTAGGAAGTTTTTTGTAACCAATTTGTTTAAAATTTCCTTCTCACTGTTGTTGCTGATGTGGTTTTGCAATGTAAACGCATATCGTGACGTTAATCTCATGGTGTGAGCTTTCCATTTAACAATCTTTGTACCTCAGTTACTAGTTATGCACATCTGTCCAATTTCAGACGTGAACGTTTGTTCAAGGCACTGACAGAACTAAGAGTAGAACTGTTGCCGTCCTTAGCGGGTGAATCATTCTTACGCCCCACGTTCTTTGTCTTTCAGTTGGTGTGTCGGTCCAACCGCATATAGCCAAGTGTGTTACGTCTTAGTTTTAAATTAAATTTTTCTTCACTGTACCGCTTTTGTAAGTCGTCTCTCTTAGATGCGTAAAGCTGGAGCACCACTTTAGGCTGATATGTAGCATCCTAAAATTCAGCATAAGAAGGCAGTCGATCTCATACACAAAATACGTAAATTCAAAGTTCTAAATAACGTAATTTCACCAAAACTACTAACTGGGTTATGAAGAGTAACTCGACGTTGAATTTCTCTCTTTCAGTACTATGACACTTATAGCAGAAGGTACTACAGTTTCACTTGAAAAAGCGGTGTCGATACCGAATCCTTGGAATTAATACGTCTGTTAAAAGATACAATACGTCTTTTAGCGCGAAAGTTTCCACATTTCAATGGGGTGAAGACAGAATTACGATGTTTGAAATGCTTCAGGAAACATCTGAGGTAAACAGCTCAGCTGACTCACCATGTAAGATATAATATACTACCTATTTGTAGCTTATATCATGTACGTGCGATAGACAAATGCAAAATTAGTTCAACCAGACAAGTTTCACCTTAATTTATTTAGACATATAAGAAACACATGCAAGTACAATGACATATGTGCACTGAAAGTATTGCGTTTAAGTGAGAAGGTATATGTATTTACGGCCACTAAATACCCTCCAGTAAGTTAATGAAGTTTGCATTAATTTGTTACCTGTAGATAGCCATTAACTAAAAGCCGTTAATATTATGTAATTTCTTCAGTTATTACTATTTACATTTAGTAGATATAGCGTCCGAGTTAATGACATTTGCATTAATTTGTTGTTAACTACAAGCCGTTAATATTGCGCAATTTCTTGAGTTATTACTATTTACATTTTGTAGATATAGTGTGCGATCAACAACTGACTGTTTCCGTCTGCTATATGCCATGATCGCAGCTCTGTCACTACACGTGTACCTGTAATTTATGGTACCTACCTGTTCTGTACGGAAGCGCAGGGGGTAAAAATCGTAGAGAAAGGAGCAAGAGATGAATACAGTAAGGAGATTCAGAACGATATAGGTTGCAGTAATTACTCAGAGATGAAGACGCTTTTACAGGATAGAGTAGCATGGAGAGCTGCATCAAATCAGTCTTCGGACTGAAGACCACAACAACAACGACGTCTAAAACCGGCAGTGTGGTGAATATCGCGTGCTTTCGCATTAGATGGTATTTTTTCATGTTTAGTGGATTTGAAGCTCGCTAGTTGGACGTAACTATGGACATCACACAGCTCACATTCCGTTTTGTTTGTGGGTATGTTTCTCCGATGTCATTTTTCTGTTGTTGTTTGTCATAATTTCATAGAATTCGTTAGCTGTAAAGTTTTGATTTAGACAGTTGTTGTTGTGAGTATACATGAAGTCATTATTATTATGCAATTGTACTGCTGGTATGTTGACATACATCTCAGTATTAGCAGAGATCAGTTCCCACGAGACATTAAAAACACGCATACTCCCTATTCGACATATTGCCTCGTGATATTTTCATAACAAATGTAGGCTACAAATAATGTGCACTGCATTACTGAACCCCGCCACTCTACAGTTAGTCTGAGTAGAAGCCTCGTGTGTGTTCTTTCTGCAGAAGGCCCTGTCTGAAGTTCGGAAGATGGTCCCTTTGCAATTGCTCTCTACCACGCGACATCAGCCCGGCTCTGCTCCAGAGCACTTCGATCTCCTGCCCTGAGCGTATCTTACCGATATCTTCAGGCAGAGAGCAGTGAGATGGAGAAGTCCTCTCCCTCCAGCGATCTCGCACATCAAGACTTTTTCCTAGTAGGTATACTTCGAGTGCACTGCAGACGTAAAATCGATGTATGATCGCTATGAGCCTACTGGGAGAATATGCACAGCGTTGGTACCATTCGAGAATAATTGCAGTCTTGGGGAGAGAGAGAGAGAGAGAGAGAGAGAGAGAGAGAGAGAGAGAGAGAGAGAGAGCGAGAGAGAGAGACAAGATATGGTTTCCTGTTGTCTGCTGCGTAACTAATATGAAGCTCGTCGCTTTGAGCATTTAATGTAAATCGATAATTATTATAAAATTCTTCAAAGCACTCATATCGTAAGCCGTATTCGAAATATGTTTAATCTAAATCCTTGTACAGACACCTGGATTTACGTTCCTCTAAGTACCGTTAATTTACGTTTTTGTTGGCAGCGTTGTGCACCTGTGATCGTTCTGAATTCCGTTTGTTCCATTAATTTACGTTCTAATTGGCAGCTTTGCGTCCGCGAGATCGTTGTAAATTTTGCTGCTGTAAATAATTAAATTATTAATTGGTTAAAAACTTTTGTTGTCTATAGAATAGGCCTATAAGCGTAGGATCGTACGTTTTATTATAGGGTTAAATAAGGTACAACGATGTGAAAAGTGCATTTTCTGTCCCTCACCAAAAGTCGAAATTTTTGGCCACGTTTTATGTGCGAGAATGATATGAGAAGAAGAGCATAAACTTCTATTTCATTACATCTGTCTTGTGTCTTTTATTATAGCTGGTGTTAAAGCTTTATAAAATTAATCAGCCATGTATGGCAAGTGTGGCTGTTGCCACAGATTTGTTCGACAGGAACTGTTTTGCGACAGGAACTGTTTTGCGTTGCAGCTGAGATAGAAAATAGGTTGCTCAATGAGTATCTTCCATAGGTTTGTACATCATCCCAGGAACACCGAAAATGTAGGAACAGGAGACGAAGATTTGTGGCCTTCAGGCAGAGTTCGAAGACGCGATTTTGTTTCACGACAGTTGAAGGTCAAAAAGTGAAAGGGTGCTGTGAAAAGCCGGAAGGCAAAGGGCAGACGAGGGAAACTTTTTGTAACAAATTCCAATGTCAGTTAAGCAACATACTTCTTCTTCTACCAGAATTAAAGAAAGAAGTGCCTCATACAGATGCAGAAGAATTTTGGTTGCAACGGGAAATACTTAAGAAACGTATATAGTAGGAAAGCAAAAGCCCCGCGTCTTGGTAGCAGCCACAGGAGGGGTATAGCTCAGCAACTATATGCGAAATTAGGTTCAGATTTCGAGGTAATATGTTTAGCAAAACCAAGTGGTATTCTTAACCAGCTAACAGAAGACGTAGGTCTAATGTGTAAATATTTTGGAGAAGAAGATCAGGTGTTGATTCTATGGGGAGCTGGTGTTCTACTTTATCTCATCAGTCTTCTGACCGCCAACCTCTTCGCCTCAGAGTAGAACTTGCCCCAAATGTCCGCAATTGTTACCTCGATATATTCCAGTGTCTGTCTTCCCCTCAATTTTGCTCTCTACAGCTACCTCTAGAACAGTGGAAGTTATTCCCTGATATCGTAACATATTTTCTGTTACCCTGTCCCTTCTTTTTGTGTAAGTTCTCTATACGTTCTTTTCCTCGCTAATTCTACAGAGACCCTTTCCATTTGTCCTCATATCAGTCCACCACATTTTCAACACCCTTCTATAGAGACACACCTCAGCGACTTCGACTCTCTTGTTGTCGTTTTTCCCACAGTCCATGATTCACTTCAATACAATGCTGTGCTAAAACGTACAATCTCAGAAATTTCTTCGTCAAAACTGATACCGATATTTGATACTAGGAAACTTCTCTTCACCAGGCATGCCCTCTTCGCCTGTGACAATCTGCGTTTTATGTCATCCTTGTTTCTTGCGTGGCGTGTTATTGTGGCTTCCAAGGTTTCAGGATCCCTTCACTTCATCTACTTCTCTCTCCCCTATTTTTATGTTAAGTTTATCGCTAATCTCACTCCTGTTGCTCTTCATTACTTTCATCCTTCTTCATTTTACGCGCAGTCCACAGTGTGTACTCACTACACCGTTCATTCTGTTATGTGTTTTTCCCAAATCGACATTAAACCCAACTATCATTTACTTATTTAAGAAAGGATACCTCACAAAGTCATAATATGAGTAACGCAGTTAAGTATGCACACGTGTAGGACTTATTACAATGCTTTCGAATCCCTTTAGTTCTGTTCTGTGGAGCCCTTCTTTCCGCCAGAAAGTTAGACGAGCTGCCATGGGTCATTTCAGTGCAAGGGTGCGATACAGGGTCGTAAATGAGTTTCCCTCTGAAATCTGTGTGAGAAGTGGTATTAGTCACAGCTGTAGGCCAGAAGAAGCCTGAATTGTACCGAGGCCCAGACGGGTGGGGCCAGCCTGATGAAACTAGGAGACTGTAAAACTTTAGGGTCATGAGGAGCCTTATAAATACTTTTTAAACAGATACGAATCTGTGGGATGGAAAGAAAATGACTTGCTCTGAAAGCAAAAGACGATGCTTTGGAGAGAAGGAGGCAACCAGGTGTTCTGAACCAAGGACTCTGACTAGTTCACAAAAATTAATTTGTTAGCTGGGGGAAGGGATTTTTCGTGTAGATGCCGTCCCTTCTCATTGGCTAGGATGGAAAAATCACGCTCTTTGATGGAGAGTACTCCAAATTTCTGCCACACTTTTAGAGACAATTTACATCATGGGTCAATCAAGTTAAAATGAATAACGGAAGGGTTTGTCGTAACACATTCATGAATTTTTCGTTGGTTGGTACTCACAATCTTTGCCGTAATTGGCTAGAGAGAATATGATGGTAGGTGAACCAACATTATTTCTACAACAGCGAGAATAGAACACTTGTACTTTGGGAGCTCAGCAGAGAACAGTCTGATTTTGGGAGCCAAGTAGATCCGTCTTCTCTGGGCACCTAGTAGCCATATTTGCCTCTGTCTTGCAGAGTTTGGACTCTGTCGAAAAATGGATGCAGGTGCCTTGACTAGAGTCCACAGCCACCACTTCAGTCATCCACTATGGGAGAACTCTACGGGTATGGAGACAATGTGCAACAGTTGCGCATGTCGTGATGAGGGGGATCACAAACTTGCTTATTTCGAGATTTGTTTGGGTTAACTGAATCCACAATGCAGTTCTCTTGACTTACTATGTGCTTAGGGGAGGGAACGTGTGCTTGCATATAACTTTCTTGGCCTGATATTTCTGACCTGGTCTTCAGTCACATTGATTTGTAGCATCCACAATCATTGACATGTGTGTAGGCACTTTTAATCACGTTATTCCCAACCACATTTTTATCCACTTCTGCAAAGATCTTTTGCATATCTCATTGAATTATTGTGCATTCTATACTGACTATAAATTCAGTCCGTGTTTTTTAACGAATTTTTGCATTTTGTAGTAAACTTAACTTCAGTGTGACCTATAGTTTCTTTCGGTAGTTAGGTGAAACACTTCTTTAATCATACACTTAAGATGTTCCAGTCAAAAAAGGACCTTGTAACACCATAGCTCTAATACTCTACTGATTTATTTTGCTTTTGTTTTACTTAATGTTGTAACATTGCGTATCTATAAATGTTGTTGGACTGAATCGATATCATGAGAGCGTTTATTCTTTTCAGTTTAAAAAACTTTGATGACATGGTTTGATTCTATGCAGTGCAGTGTATCTATCATTTAAATTCTTTGCCTCATTTGGAGGCAGACAAAATTTATTGTATATAATTGCAATTTTGTTTGTACAATTTTTTGTATAAATATTAATATGTGCAAATGTTCTATTTTATTTAAAATGTATGTTCTCTGTTATGTAAACTGCTGACCTTCACTTAGGATTCTTAATTATCTCATATGTAAAAGGTGTTGTCGTTCCCCTCGTGAACGGAACTGTGTAGCGCGCGCAAATTGTGGTTAGCATAGGTAGAAAAGGTGGAACAAGAGTCAGTCGGAGACGAACTACCAAACTCGGCACTGCCCATGTAAAAGTTGTATATTGTGCTGGTTCCGAGAGAGGCTTTTCCTACCGCTTAGCAATGCCTCGGATGGATCGATAAATAGTTGGAACTATTCTGGAATTGGTATCTATCATCGCCACCAAGAAGGGACAGAGTCCAACAATTCTGCCTGCAAATCCACCTACCAACATGCAGTTGCCACCACATTGCGCAATCACTGGAGGTTTTAGTGTGCACAAATGTAAGGTAACTTATAACAGAATTTATGTACCTATCTTGATTTTTTCCCTTTCACAACACCTCTCAGTTTCCTCCCCATGTTAACTATGATTACCGAGTGTCCTATATTGTGGAAAAAATGAAAGCCTCAAAGCCAAAAAGTTTATTACATAATGTTGTTTGATCTTTGGTAAGAAGGGAGTGTTGAGTTTTACTGTGGATTTAGAGAAATTGTTGGAGGTAGTGAATGTAGTTTTTTGGAAGCCTCCCAGTGATAGAAACACGCCAATTTAAAGTTTTGTGGAGTTTGAAAGTCACCTATTTAATCATTTATTTGAAAGTAGAAGATTGTGGTAATACAGACAATTTGCTGTTTCTTTTAAAGTTTAAAAATTCTTAAAACTGAGGCTAATAAAGTTTTGCTTAGTTAGTGATCATAGTGCTGCCTGTAGTAAATTTTAAAAGGTGAGTCAGTTTCTTGTAAATTTGTCAACATTGTGTCTCACTGTAGTAAAAGTGGAAAACTGCAATAGTGGAAAGTTATATACTCATGCTTGCGAAGTACTTGTCTCTTTTGGGTAATGAAAGTGCATATTAATAGTGTAATAGGATCCACAGGTTATCCTTTATGCTCAAGATAAATAACAATAAATAGAAAGACCACTATTTATGAAAACAATAATTCTTTATTCAAAAGACAGTGCGAAGTAACCTGTTAGCGAATTCCATTTAACTATCGTTCTAAAGAGAAAAGTATTTAGCCGAGAGAGACTTAACCTGTGGCCAGTTCGTAATTTTGCAATGAACTACATTTACAGTTTTATGTCAGCTAGGAAAATATTTGAAAAGTAATACTAAACCTATGTCCAATTTATGATTGTACAGTGAATATTATTAATAATGTTATAAAGACCATTCAATTTTAATAAGCCCTGAAAGTAATAGTGTGTTTCGTTATCTGTTATATTTTTGCAAATAGTTTGTGCTGCCCTAGCTGTTAGCTCCAATCTTACCGTGAACATATGTATATGTCATAGTTCATTGCACTCCACTCGCGTGTGGCAAAGTATAGGTTGTGTTTGTCCGTTAAAATTACTCATACCTACTTTCTTAAACAAGAACGTTAATCTTTCTCTTGCCTAATTAGGCTGGCGACCGTTTGCTTATTCTTTAAACAGTGTAGCTAGGTAAAACATTATTCGTTACTGTCTGACTTTCACTTGTGATAAGCCACCTCCGTTAGGTACAGCGCGGTCAATATAACAACATTCCTCTCAGAGGGTAACACTGTTCTGTTGCTTTATACCGTAACTACTCTAACAAAATAGTTCTATTTTACAAAGTGCCTCCAGGATTGAGGTTATGGTATAGCAGTAGCGTACGGTAGTGTTATACGTGGCTCTTCCGTGACAGGACTACTTTGTTTCTGTTCAGGCATAGTACATAATAAGCCAAACTTGGTATTTGATTATATAAGCTACGTAAATCCAGTTGCAGTGTTATAACCTTTTGCTGTTTCCTATAGGTATACTTTCAGACGTTTGTGTTTTGAAATCATAAATAAAGTTACAATTTATGTAGTTTAATGTATTAATCGTTCAAATTACATAGTAGAATAGTACACCAACATAATAATGGAATGCTATAATTCTAGGCATTGATGTTACTGCGCTACGCCTGATGCGATGTAAGATGTTTCTTGCAAGTGAATTTTTCATACTTAACACATTTCACTGAACTTTCGTTATCAGTTTTTCCACATAGATTTCATCCGCCTTCCTCCTTACTCTGAGGATCACTTTCTTCCGATGTGGAGAGTGCAAACTCAAACTATGTTCTCTTCTCTACAGCTACTCTTGCTGCATTTTTTCTTGGAATATGTCCTCGCCTGTTCATATCCCCTTCAATTAGCTCCTTGCCAACAGTTTCTAGGAGTAGTCTTCTTTGCTGTAAGGTGTTTGCTTTCCATTGATGGTAAGTTGCCTTGTACAGCACATAAGAATTATATGGAGATATGTCGATGATATTTGGGTACACAATAACAGGTTATGTACTTGTCTTCCTAGTGTCTAGTGTCTTGTCTAGTGTGTCCACAGTTCCTTTCGTAACGTTGTAGTTTAAAATAATTTGAGGTTTTTTTCTCTTGGTGCCAACACTGACTTTTGCATTTGGTGCAGTGTCATTTGCACAATAGCACATTTGTTTTTCTTTGGGGTGCATGATACAAGCACTGTGTTCTATTTGAAAGTAAATCTTTATGTATAATTCAGAGCCCCCCTGTTCTGCAACAGTTTTGGTGGGATGGAAGACTTGTTTTCTTGCACGGATCCAATCATTGTGATATTTCTCCTGATCAGCATTTGTCCTAGCTCGTTGGAGGTGAAAACGTTGTCGCTGGTAGTATTGTCCTTTTAAGCCATAACACAAGTCAGCTACAATCCTTAGGCCTTGATTCTCTTCAGGAACACAACATAGTCGTTTCCTAGTATATTGTTGAATACTCCATGTATAAAAATGGTTCAAATGGCTCTGACTTAACATCTGAGGTCATCAGTTCCCTAGAACTTAGAACAACTTAAACCTAACTAACCAAAGGATATCACACACATCCATGCCCCAGGCAGGATTCGAACCTGCGACCGTAGCAGTGGCGCGGTTCCGGACTGATGCGCCTAGAACCGCTCAGCTACCGCGGCCGGCCGCCATGTATAACTTACTTCATTGTGATAAAGTACTCAGAACTTGGTGCCATACTTAACCTGTTTTCTTGGCAGATACGGGGGAAAAGTATAGTTTCCGTTAATGCAACATGCTGTTCGTCAACTGTAACAAACATATTGGGATTGTGTAATTTAGGTCAACCCTACTCATTTCTCCCACAACTCCCATATAGGTGCCAACTCATCTTGTTCACATCTTTGTAGTCTTATCTCACGGGCATCAAATTGGATAACTCTTAATATCTTTTTGAATTTTCCTAGTGCCATTATAGCTCTGAAAACTGGGAGACCTTTGAACTCACCCCATAAACTTTCAGTAGGCTCATTATGTGACTCATAATATACAGCTAATAACAACAGACCTATATAAACATCTAGTTCAAGAACATTCAATTTTTTCTACATAACTCCATACAAACACATTCCTTCGTCATTAGAATGGGTTAGTATATAATGTTCTCAATTGATGAGGAAGGAACAATTTGAAAGCTGAGAATTCATTTGTAATGCAAAAAGTGGCATATCTCGTTGGTCGTGGGGTCAGCTGAATTATATTACACCCTGCGTGCTGTCCCAGTTGATGTAGGAGTTCTGCCTCCCATTAAATTGACTTATACTTTGATACCATAATTGCATTGCTTACTATTTGCTATTCTGGTGTATTATTTGGCCCTCCTAGCGAAGAAGAAGAGCTGCAGTCCGAAACACGATCTTCATCTTCTGATACTACTTCATTACTATTTGATGTGTTCATCAGTATGCCTGCTATTTCATCATCTTGCAGAAAAACTCACAAAAAAAAGAAAAAAACTCACAAAGTATATGAATTGTAAAGGTAGAAACCTAGTGGCTGAGTAGAAGTGAATCACAGTACAAACTGATTTGGTTACACGAATAACAATGGCTCACATTCTCCCTTCCTTCCTTTCCTCAGAAAAGACATTCTACTGATAGAAGTAACAATGACTTCACTTCGTGATAGCCATCTTACTACACCATACACGTTCCAATGTGGGCAAACTGAAATTGCCAGAATTCGCTGTAATAATGAAGATTAAAATACACAGCGTCTAAAAATACGCGAACAGCTTGAGAAGTACCATTTCTGTATATTACAGACCAAAGCTCCAAAAAAATATTTTCTGTCAAAATATACTTCACTAAGGAACAAAATGGTTCAAATGGCTCTGAGCACTATGGGACTTAACATCTGAGGTCATCTGTCCCATAGAATTTAGAACTACTTAAACCTAACTCACCTAAGGACATCACACACATCCATGTCCGAGGCAGGAATCGAACCTGCGACTTTAGCGGTCGCGCGGTTCCAGACTGAAGTGCCTAGAACCGCTCAGCCACACTGGCTGGCACTAAGGAACAAAAAAAGTCAATGAATGCCAGTTATTGATACCAAATATTCTCGAAATTATAGACCATCAAAAATTCTTCTATCTCAAAATAGCCCCGAACATCTTACTAGGATTAATGTATCTACGTGAGGTATGGACCCATGTTATCATGTTTGGTAGGTCCACCCCTTTTGTCACTAGGAATCGCAGTAGTTTCCCTTGTGTGACTTTTTCGTTAGTTAATTTCACATGATTTCGTGGGAGAAGCGATCTGTTTACTGATTAGGTCATTGACTACAGAGTTTACCAGCATTGTAGGGGTATGTTGAGCACGTAACCATAGTCTCACAATTCCATTCACTAGGCCTTTTAATTCTTCTTCGCTTTCCCTGAGGATAGCACTATCATCAACGAATCTAACTTGGTATAAAGTCGTTCGAAGCTCTGCCAAACTTTGCACTACTGTAACATCACATATATCTTCCTCTGATGTGAATTTTAATCCCACTTCTGTACCTTTCTTTTATTTCCGTCACTGCTTCTTCGATGTATCGATTGATCAATAGTGGCCAAAGACTGCAGCCCTATTTTGCACCCTTTTTAATCCCAGCATTTCTTGTTCTTTATCTTGCAGTCTTATCGTTTCCTCTTCATTTTTGAGTGTACTGTATATCATCTGTCTTTCCCTGTACCTTACACAGACTGTCCTTAGATTCTGGAACACGCTGCAGGATTTTACATTGAAAAATGCTTTTTCTGGGTCCACGAATCGAATTACTCATAACTACCTCATGCTTTTAACTTTCCGATAGTCATTTTTATTTTCCATTCCTTTGTATATTATTCTTATCACCACCATGACTGAATTGTTAAGTTGACCGTGTTGTTGTTTCATCACTTATCTGTCCTTACTATCCTCGAAATTGTGCGGACGATATATTTCAGAGAGTGTGATGTATTACCCGTCTCATAGATTCCACCAACTAACTTCAGTAGTTCTATGGCTACAATTTTTCCAAATGAATTACGAAATTTCCAAGAAATGTTATGCCAACATTCCACTTTGTTTGATCTCAAGTCTTTCAAAGCTCTTTTAAATTCTGCCTCTACTATTGAATCACATATATCTTCCATACAGGCTAATATTTCTCTTTACGTCACGTCATTAGACAGTTCCTCCCACACACAGAAGCCTTCATTGTACATGTTGCACCTAGCTCCTGTCTCCTCTTCGTTTAATAGAATAGTGGAACTCTTTTTGCACTTTTAATGTTGACAATTTCACTTTTACTTGCGGTGAAGATTGTTCTGGCTTTTATTTATGCTGAATTGGTTCTTCTTACGACTATTTCTTATTCGATTTCTTCACATTCTTCCTGCAACCATTCAGGTTTAGCTCTCTTGGTTTCTTTTTTTCTATTTATTTCATTCCTAAGTGACATGTACTGCTGTGTTCCTGTCTTAGGCTGGTACATATGCTTGTATCTCGAGCTTTTTTAATTGCCCATGTCAGACATTTCCATTCTACATCAATTGTACTGCCTACTGTGATATTCATTATTGATGTATCTACAGCCTCAGAGAAACCCAAACGCATCTCATCATTCATCTGTATTTCACTAGTCAACTTCTTTCCACATTCATTTTTATTCTTTCTTCTTTTTCTTAAAGTCCAGGCTACTTTTCATAATTACAAAATTGTGATCTGAATCTGTATCTGCTCTGGTCACACCCTGCAGTCCACTATCTGACTTCGTAATCTCTGTTTTGCAATGATGAAATCCAGGTGGGTTGAAATTTGCAGCGATAAAACTCCTGACGGTCTACCAATGAGAATAAAATATCTGATGATGGCGCAAGTGAGTTCAAATGCAGAAAAGATATTTTTCTTTGAATACTCCTTCTTGAATAAGATTAATTATTTATACAAAAAACTGTAAATAGTAAGAGTGTACCTTATTTATATTATTTTAAATACATATATTGTATGCATGTACAGTTGACGCGTTCCATGTCGTAAGATAAAGCATTACATTGATTTGTTGAACAGATAACTGACCTACTAACTAACTCAGTAAATCACTTCTGATGAATGCCAGGATGGTTCCTAAACAGGCATGGCACACTGTCTTATGCATTCGCTGGTATGCCGGAGCTTTGGAGCACTATAAACGTACGTGTATGTAGACTGATTTTAAACGATGGGTGCAAACTGGCGGGTACCGCATTCGAGAGAAAAGGAGATACTTCAGTTCTGCCACACACGCGCACAGAGCCTCTCAACTAGATTTTAGGAGCTTGATTTAGGTAAGTGCAGCAACACCAGCGTTGTGTAGACTACGTTGGGGGAAACGCCAGGGTCATGGTAATAGTTTTTCTTATTGTACTGTGGCGGAAATAAATGGCACATCACGACCGACCATGTTTTTTGAAGTTAAGATGTAGGTGCCAGAGTGAATCATAACATTGTTGGCTTCTACCTTTCCTCACCTTTGTCCAGTTGCATTACCGCTTTGTCACTGATCTTGCCAGAGATGAGACGATGAGTCTATCATTAATTTGTTCTACCCGTTTGATGTTCTACATAGTCTATCGAATTCGTGAATAATTCAGCAGGTCAACATCAGTAAAAATTACATCCAACCGTGCTGCAGATACTTTCCACATTCTCGATGATGTTTTCCTTGACGACAAATGTTCAACAAGAAAGTTCCCTGAGCCATCAATCGTTTGACCATCATCTCGAAGAAAATATTAAGGAAAGTTATTTATCAAAATTGTAGAATTTTCTTCCTATCTACATAATATTCATCGCTAGAGTGGCAGGTGCTGCATACAGTGATAAAAAATGTCTTTATGACAGGGTGTGGGTTCGAGCTGAGTTGTAAAGATTCAGTTAAGAACTGATAAAGGTATTTGAAGAATGGTAGACTATGCTGGATGACCGGTCTGTGGTGTCTCGAACCTATAAGTAAGAAAAGAATTGCTGACTGTAACGAGGTCTCCGATATGCTACCTTAGACTGATCTTGTCTAGAGTCAATCAGATTAGATCAGTTGTTCATTTCACATACCCTTACTTCACACAAGTATTAGTAGTCTTAGCTTAAACATTTATTCCTGTAGTCTTTTGTGAAGTTCTTTCAATCAAGTACAAGAGGTCAAAAGATTTGCAGTCTAATAGATTTACAAATTAATAGATTTACCAATTAATAAAACAATGTCAAATAAATGTAAATATTAATAACATCCTAAGTGGTTGCCATTTGACATCTATAGCTGGATAATGGCGTTCTCTACGATTTTCAGCACGGTTTATAATACCATCTACCCACCTTAAGTTAGGCCGTCGTGTCTGTCTTGTATTCTCTCCTCGGGTTCAGAAGTGTACTTCCTTCGTCCATCGACCATTCATTCGCCTACTGTATGTCCCGACCTTCTCCGTTTAACTTTCATTGCTTTTGTAATTAGGTTTTCCGCTCCCGTCTCTTTCCTGATTCACTGAAAGTCAAACTGTTTGTTTTCCCTCCTCTCAGTATTTCTTTCGATAACTCCGCTCAGAAGCATTATTTGCAGAAAGGTTTTAAAGCATGTGAATCAATGTCATATTTCAAAATAACAGTACACCCTGACCGTGACATTAACATCTATACGCACTAAAAGTTTGCGTAACAATAACTAGACTATCTTAGCGAAGCATCACCTAGGAAAAAGTTCTATTGTTTACAAATACTGACAATATTGCAATACTTGCGAAGTGCAGAGCTCACAGTATTCAATATTTTACGTATGTATTTTGTCTCATAATTCAAATCCCTTATTAATGTAGCCTACATAAAAATTTCGATGCTGTTTTGTAGAAAAATGACATTTTGTGACTGCAGATGTTTACAGAATTTTGCAAAGACGAAGACAGCATGCAGTCACTGTAGGTAAAGGCTGTTTATTTACACAAATAGCGCCATTACATGTTTCAAACCGAGATGTTCATCTTCAGACTGTTTTTCATGCCTAGATACACATTTATACACGGTCCTGTCACATTAATGTTACCATCGCCTATGTTCGACGATAGCGTCCAATAAACACTGGCAGATTACAGGTGACTGCACTAGCCGCGGAGGGTATATAAAGGGTGTCGGGAGGACGCGAAAAATAGTGCAGTCGTTGTCGTGTTGCGGAAGCAGAGTGATTTATCTGACGTCCGCAATGGTGTGATCATTGGGTTTCGGGACAAGAGTGGAAGCCTTTCCGAAACGGCTAAGTTCTCAAACTGTACCCGTGCCATCGTGGTTAGAGTATGCTGTGCATGACCAAATGACGATAACGAAAACGGGCGCCGGGACAGCTGTGGTGCACGGGCCATAGGTGATACGAGTGAACGATAGCTGATGAAATGTGTCGAGAGAATAGATGTGCAACTGTTGAACAACTGACCGCCCAGGTGAGCCAAGGGACGAGCAACATTGTCAACGACTGTTCTGCGAACGTTGCTGCTTTCGTGCCCCCGCAGCAGGCGCCTGATTCATGCAGCCATGCTGATTTCTGTCGATCGACGACGAAGGCTGGAATTTGCACGCCAGTACCCCAACTTGACGTCCACTAAGTGGAGACGAGTGGCCTATTCAGATGGACACCGTTTCATGCTCCATCTACTGACAGCAAACACGCTGTAATAATCATCAGAAGGACCAAGGCCGAAGGAGGGAGCATTATGATGCGGGGAATATTTTCGTTGCATTCTCTGGGCGATGTCCTCATTATGGAAGACAGAGTGGATCAACACAAGAATGCTTCTACCCTTTGGGACCATGTCCACCCCCATATCCAGATTGATTTTTCTTGGCACGACTCCATCTGTCATCAGACAACGCAATGCGTCGTACAGCTCACAATGTATGTACGTGGTCCGAAGAGCCCAGAGATGAGTTTGCCAAATTTCCCTGTCCATCAAATTCCCCGGAATCTATGGGAACACGTCTTTTCGCGCCATGGATCCTCATCCGAAAAACCTAGGGTAGTTGGGCATTGCAGTGGAGTCGGGATGACTCCACATACCTGTCGGTACCTTCCAGAACGCCAGAACGCTGTTGACTCTCTTCCTGCACATTTTGCAAGGGCCTGTCCTGCAAGATATAGTTATTCATTTCCAGAATGAGATTTTCACTCTGCAGCGGAGTGTTCGCTGATATGAAACTTCCTGGCAGATTAAATTGTGTGCCCGACTGAGACTCGAACTCGGGACCTTTGCCTTTCGCTGGCAAGTCCTCTACCAACTGAGCTACCCAAGCACGACTCACACCCCGTCCTCACAGCTTTACTTTTGCCAGTACCTCGTCTCGTACCTTCCAAACTTTACAGAAGCTCTCCTGCGAACCAAGCAGAACTAGCACTCCTGAAAGAAAGGATATTGCGGAGACATGGCTTAGCCACAGCGTGCCAGATGTTTCCAGAAAGGCAAAGGTCCCGAGTTCGAATCTTGGTCTGGCACACAGTTTTAATCTGCCAGGAAGTTTCATATCAGCACACACACCGCTGAAGAGTGAAAATCTCATTCTGGAAACATCCCCCAGGCTGTGGCTAAGCCATGTCTCCGCAATATCCTTTCTGTCAGGAGTGCTAGTTCTCCAAGTTTCGCAGGAGAGCTTCTGTAAAGTTTGGAAGGTAGGAGACGAGGTACTGGCAGAAGTAAAGCTGTGAGGACGGGGTGTGAGATGTGCTTGGGTTGCGCAGATGGTAGAGCACTTGCCCGCGAAAGGCAAAGGTCCCGAGTTCGAGTCTCGGTCCGGCACACAGTTTTCATCTGCCAGGAAGTTTTATGAGTTATTCATGCTTATGACAGGTGGTCACATTAATGTGACTGGGCAGTATATAGGTTGAGATTAGTGGCTGTTAGGTTCCCTTTGCATCTGTTAAAAGAGTGAATATTTCTCAGTATCTCATGATGTAAGCTTAATACTATTTTGTAGAAAACTGACAGCACCTGCCGCGGAAAGCTTAATGCCATTTTGCAGAAAACTGACAGTTTTCGATAAAATACAGCGTGGTCGGAAATTCCCGTTACAGACTTCTAGGACTTGTAGAGGAGAGTGAGTACATCGTATTTTGAACAGGATCCCATGTCCGGAAACGTCATCCAACGAGACTACAGAGCGGCTAAGTTATAGGTGTGGGCGTCTGTAAATATACGTATACACGGAGTGATTCCGTGATGATGTTACAGGCTTTGTAGAATGATGGAGAACGACAAATGTATTAATTTGAAGGAAGGATCCCTGTACCGGAAACGAACGAGTCGCAAGTTATAAACGGAAACCGTTCTCACCCCTCTGACAGCTGAATACATGTACCGGTTCCTGTGTTGCGAAGGGTGTAGGGTTGGTAACTTTCAGTGGTAGTAGTGTGGACAAAAACGAGAAAAAATGTCCAATAAACGTGAGTTCTAAAGTGCGTACCTTAACAGCTATGAACACTTGCTCTATAGAGGAGATATGTTTCACATTAGTGAAGATGAACGAATGGTCATAGCTCCTCAGGTATGCAATTTAAACCCACGTTTATTGGACATTTTTTCTCGTTTTTCTCCACACTACCACCACAGAAAGTTACCAGCCCTACACTCTTCGCAACACAAAAACCAGTACATGTATTCAACTGTCAGAGGTATCAGAGCGGTTTTTGTTTATAAATTTCGACTCGTTCGTTCCCGGTACAGGGATCCTTACTTCAATTTAATACATTTGTCGTTCACACAGCAAGGAGTAAAGGAAACAGAAGAAAAGTTCGGAGTAGGTATTAAAATCAATGGAGAAGAAATAAAAACTTTGAGGTTCGCCGATGACATTGTAATTCTGTCAGAGACAGCAAAGGACTTGGATGAGTGGTTGAACGGAATGGACAGTGTCTTGAAAGGAGGGTATAAGATGAACATCAACAGAAGCAAAACAAGGATAATGGAATGTAGTCGAATTAAGTCGGGTGATGCTGAGGGAATTAGATTAGGAAATGAGACGCTTAAAGTAGTAAAGGAGTTTTGCTATTTGGGGAACAAAGTAACTGATGATGGTCGAAGTAGAGAGGATATAAAATGTAAACTGGCAATGGCAAGAAAAGCGTTTCTGAGGAAGAGAAATTTGCGGCATCGAGTATAGATTTAAGTGTCAGGAAGCCGTTTCTGAAAGTATTCGTATGGAGTATAGCCATGTATGGAAGTAAAACATGGACGATAAATAGTTTAGACAAGAAGAGATAGAAGATTTCCAAATGTGGTGCTACAGAAGAATGCTGAAGATTAGATGGTAGATCACATAACTAATGAGGAGGTACTGAATATAATTGGGGAGAAGAGGAGTTTTTGGCACGACTAGAAGAAGGGATCGGTTGGCAGGTCATGTTCTGAGGCATCAAGGGATCACCAATTTAGTACTGGAGGGCAGCGTGGAGGGTAAAAATCGTAGAGGGAGACCAAGAGATGAATACACTAAGCAGATTCCGAAGGATGTAGGATGCAGTACGTACTGGAAGATGAAGAATCTTGCATAGGATAGAGTAACATGGAGAGCTCATCAAACCAGTCTCAGGACTGAAGACCACAACAACAACAACAACATCGTTCACCGTCATCCTGGAAAGTCTGTATCATCATCACGTGATCACCCCGTGTATACGTACATTTACAGACGCCCGCGCCTATAACTTTGACGCTCTGTAGTCTCGTTGGATGACGTTTCTGGACGTGGTTTCCTATTCAAAATACGACGTACTCAATCCCCTCTAAAAGTCCAAGAAGTCTGTAACGGGATTTTCCGACCACCCTATGTAGCTATCCTCTCCAGACACAAAGAAATGTTCACGGTTTTAAACCATGAAAAGGAAATCTAAGAAAGTCTAACTTCGACATCAAATATAGATGTGTATCTGGTAGTGAACAGCCGTCGCTGGATGAACCTGTCGGTTCGAAACCGGTAATGGCCCTATCTTTGAAAATAACTATCGTAGTCAGTGGTCATTGGTTGCTATTTTCTTCTTTGCAATTAAAAATTGCATTAGCGTCCCTTTGTAGAACTATTTTTCGCTCTATTTATGTCATCTGCAAACAAGCCGGCTGCCACGGCAGGGAGGGGGGAGCGCTGAGCAAAGCGCTGGCGGCGGCTGCACTGTGTGCTAGCTGTGCGTACCCTAATCGACTAGTATCTGCGCGCCGCAGCCAATAGCACCCCGTATAATCACACGCGTGGCTGAGCCAGCCCGCATCCCACCTTGTTCTCGCAACTCAGCTGCCCGTCTCGGTTGGGCTGTGTTGTGTACACTACAATACGCAGATGACGAACCGGGAGCCTGCCGTCGGGCGCGTGGCGGAGGGTGGGGATGGCGCGGGATGTGGGGCGGAAGCCGTCTGCCTGCGGGATTGTCACTGGGTGGCGTGGCGTGGCGTGGCGCTGCCACTGCCGCACTCGAGCGTACGCCGCAGAATTACCCGGCCTACGGCGCTGTCACAGATCCTTTTAGCAACTTAATAACGACCCCAACGAGCTGCCTGGCGCTGTAATCGCGGCGTTTCTTTCTCATTACGAGCTGGATATACTCTGCCAAAAGAAATGAAGCTATTTTATGAATTATGACATCGTCGCGATGAAGAGAAACACCAATCCAGGGAATGTTGACTTCTAATTCTCTTTTAATTCCGGTGTTTTATAGTCAACATACATCAGTTGATTGTCGATTTTCGCCTGTGATGACTACCTCCCGATCTGTTACAAGATAGACAAGTGTAACTACAAATAAAAGAGAAAATCAAGCAGATGAAGAAATGTAAGTATTTAGGTTAATGGATAGAGTGTGAGACAGAAGCCTTTGTGTTACGGATCAGATAGAGAGATTTATACCAAATAAATTAACAAACGTTGCAGAAACAACGAAACAAACATGCCAAATCTAAACAGACGCAAAATCCCCGAGATTGGCAATCTCTTACAGAAGCTCGAAGTTTAGCGCGGACTTCAATGCGAGAGGCCTATAACATTTTCCACAACGAAACTTTGTTTCGAAAACTGACAGAAAATCCGAAGAGATTCTGGTTGTATGTGAAGTATGTTAGCGACAAGAAACAATCAATGCCTTCTCTGCACGATAGCAGTGGAGATACTATCGAAGACAGTGCCGCCAAGGCAGAGTTACTAAACACAGCCTTCTGAAATGCCTTCACAAAAGAAGACGAAGTAAATATTCCAGAATTAGAATCGAGAACAGCTGCCAACATGATTAACGTAGAACTAAATATCCTCGGAGTAGTGGACCAACTTAAACTACTTAATAAAAGCGAGTCTTCTGGTCCAGGTTCCTTTCGGAGTATGCTGATGCATTAGCACTATACTTAACAACGATATACAACCGTTCTCTCGGTGAAAGATACTTACCGACAGACTGGAAAGTTGCACAGGTCACACCAATGTTCAAGGAAGATAGCAGGAGTAATCCACTAAATTACAGGCCAATATCGTTAACGTCGATATGCAGCAGGATTTTAGAACACATATTGTGTTCGAACATTATGAATTACCTCGAAGAAAACAGTCTATTGACACACAGTCAACATGGGTTTAGAAAACATCGTTCCTGTGAAACACAACTAGCTCTTTATTCACATGAAGTGTTGAGTGCTATTGAGAAGTGATTTCAGATCGATTCCGGATTTCTGGATTTGCGGAAGGCTTTTAACACTGTACCGCCCAAGCGGCTCGTAGTGAAATTGCGTGCTTGTAGAATATCGTCTCAGTTATGTGACTGGATCTGCGATTTCCTGTTCGTAGTAACTGACGGAAAGTCATCGAGTAAAACAGAAGTGATTTCAGGCTTTCCCCAAGGTAGTGTTATAGGCCCTTTGGTGTTCCTTATCTGTATAAACAATTTGGGAGACAATCTGAGCAGCCGTCTTCGGTTGTTTGCAGATGACGCTGTCGTTTATCGACTAATAAAGTCATCAGAAGATCAAGACAAACTGGAAAACGATTTAGAAGAAATATCGGAATGGTGCGAAAAGTGGCAGTTGACCCTAAATAACGAAAAGTGTGAGGTCATACATATGAGTGCTAAAAGGAACTCGTTAAACTTCGGTTACACGTTAAATCAGTCTAATCTAAAAGCCGTAAATTCAACTAAATACCTAGGTATTACAATTACGAGCAACTTTAATTGGAAGGAACATACAGAAAATTTTGTAGGGAAGGCTAACCAAAGACTGCGTTTTATTGGCAGGACACTTAGAAAATGCAACAGACCTACTAAAGAGATTGCCTACACTAAGCTTGTCAGTCCTCGTTTAGAATACTGTTGCGCGGTGTGGGATCCTTACCAGATAGGACTGACGGAGTACATAGAAAAAGTTCAGAGAAAGGCAGCATGTTTTGTATTATGGGGAAATATGGAAGAGAGTGTCACAGAAATGATACAGGATTTTCGATGGACATCATTAAAAGAAAGGCGTTTTTCGTTGCGACGGAATCTTCTCACGAATTCCAATCACCAACTTTCTTCTCCCAATGCGAAAATATTTTGTTGACACGACCTGCATAGGGAGAAACGATCACCACGATTAAATAAGGGAAATCAGAGCTCGTACAGAAAGATATAAGTGTGCGTTCTGTTCGCGCGCTATACGAGATTGGAATAATAGAGAATTGTGAAGGTGGTTCGATGAATCGTCTGCCAGGCACTTAAATGTGATTTGCAGAGTATCCATGTAGATGTAGATAAAACGTAACAGCGTACAAACCAACGAAAAGTGTCCGCAAGAAGAAACAAACCTCCATTAATGCCAAAGACGACATTTTCGCACAGTAATACCATCAGAGGTCGTACATGCAGCAGAATGTCTTGCTAGGAACAGGAAAGGTCCGACAGACAAATTAGAGGTAAACGAATCTTGAGCAATATCTAAGGCCCAGCCAAAGAAAATGGTGGATTCAGACAGTGGCATAGCCACGAACTCTGTCACATTTAGAAAACATAACAGACATTATTCGTAGGAGGCGCGTTGTCTTCCGTGGCTCCAGTGACAGTTGGAGGATGCAGAATGACTTAGAGAAGCCGAATGGTCTCCTTTAGTTTATTGAGGGAATTTTGGGAAAGTGTGGTCGCTCTGTAAAGGAGACCTCATATAGGACGCTTGTGTGGCCTGTTCTTGTGTATTGCTCGAATGTTTGGGATCCACACCAGGGCGGAAAAGGAAGGCATCGACGCAATTCAAAGGCGGTCTGCCAGATTTTTCACCGGTAGATTCGATCAACACGCAAGTATTATGGAGGTGCTTAGGAAAATCAAATAGCCTCCCAGGTGGGAAGGTGACATTCTTTCCGAGGAACGATACTGTAGAACGATCCTACTCCCGCCAACTTACATTTCGCATAATGATCATGAACGTAAGGTAAGAGAAATTAGGGCTCTTTCGGAGGCGTATAAACAGTCTTTTCACGTAGGTCTGTTTGCGTGTGGTACGGGAAGCAAAATGACTAGTATAGGTACAGAGTACCCTCCGCCACGCAGCGTACGGTGTCTTGCTGAGTGTGTAAATAGATGTAGATTGCCCGTTTGAGTCCTACAAGGTTGAGCAATTTGATCTTCCGCTACATTAACAATAAAAACAAGGATAACAAAAATGGTTCAAATGGCTCTGAGGACTATGGGACTTAACTTCTGAGGTCATCAGTCCCCTAGAACTAAGAAATACTTAAACCTAACTAACCTAAGGACTTCACACACATCCATGCCCGAGGCAGGATTCGAACCTGCGACCGTAGCGGTCGCCAAGAGTAACATTGTAGCATATACATGAACGCATTCAGTTCAAAGAGAATCTGCAAAATCACTCATGTTTCCAAAAATAAAAACAACAATAAAATAAAAACAGGAAAAAATTGATAGTGCTGCCGAACGCATTAAACATAAACTTGATAAACAGGACTGATACTCGAGCAAACTGTGAAATTATCGCACTGGCCAGAGAAGAGGAATGAGTTGCGTAACTAAGAGTTGTATATGGCAGTTGAATATGTAGTCTGACTAGCAGCAGTATGCAGAAATACACTCTTAATGCACGCAAGGTGAACATTTGAGACGCAACACCCCGGACGCGAGGTTCAACACCTGAAAAGTATTCTGAGGACCAATGAGTTCTATGCCAGTAGCATAAGAAACTTCACGAAATCTAGCACTCGGTGAAGTTAGATGTCACGAGAAGAAATGTCGGCTACGGCCTTTCTGCCATACATCCCCAGGACGATGGACAGAATCGGTCGGATACTGTGCAACCACAGTATAAGATTGTTTTCAAGCAACCAAGCAAATCAAAGAGTGTGGCGCAAGGAGAGGCCAGTACGTTGGTATCACGGATTTACTTCAAACATTGTACACCTTTAGTCGGTCATTAAAACAACGTAATGGCAAGTAGTAAGATGCACTTCTCTGGTAATTCCGAGAAAACCGCAAGAGAAGTCTTACGCGTCTGGTATGTGCTTTATCTGTGAGGAGAGAGTACACCGTAGAGTTCATGGTAGTGAAGTGATTAACTTTCACGCTTTGCATGAGATTCGTGGACGAGGCGACAGATCGAATCCTGCCAACACATATTTTTTTCATCAGTGGTCACATTATTTAATTTATATGAAATTTCAGAGGTAATATAATGAAAAAACCTCATGCATTTTCATTCACTTGTAGTGAATTTCATATTTACAATATTTTATTAAATTTTCAAGGACGAGGAACAGGCTTGGAAAACCCAAGTCAAAACTCGCTAAATAACGACGCGAATGACGTTATTCACAATCAGTTACATAGTAAGTCGCATTGTACCAGACCACAAGAGCAATGCACAATTCTCGTCTGATGTGCTCTCGATATCATACGTTGCAGGATGGTATTTGTCATACAGACGAGGAAAACATAAATTGAAACGGCATTTACTGCATCGAATAACTGCTGTTTTCCCGCATTTACAGGGAATGTTCAGAGTTTCTAAGGGAAAACACACTTCCTTGAAATTTTCAAACATTTCTCTTTCTTCCAGTAGTTTGGATGCAAACCACGCATAACGCAATATTTCGGCAAATGTTGTGCTTACAGTTAGCGATGTACAATGGAATGGATTTTAATGGCATCTTCATGACAAGCCACTTCTCGTAGTTGTCAATCAGAAATGAACAGTTCTGATGGCGCTTGATAAAGTTTTTTACCTACCGATAGAAGTAAACGTTGCGTAGTTGGTAAATCGGGACACATTAACTATGCAAGTAATCAGTAAAGATGGCATCGTATAAATCAGGATTCGTTTGACCCCCTTTGAGATTCCTTTCTCACGCAAGGAAGAATGCCGCTGTTTAAAAAAGAACTGTTGACCTGTGTGGTAAGTTTTCCAAATTTCGAACAAGTTACAGCGATATTTTGAAAGTCTGTCGTCAATTTCTCAACAGATTCTTGAACGTTTGGGCCAAACATTCCTGTGGCCTCTTGTAAACACAAAGAAAAAAATTACGGTAATAATTCGCGAGCCATCATTATACCGTGTTCCGTTACCTTGTTCATATCGCGCGGTTTAACAAACACAGTTTTTGAATTTCTTTCATCGTGTTTGCCGTCTTAAGTTGACTGGTACTAGAAACATGTGTGGTCTATATTAACCACAATCTTTTTGTCTAAATTAAGGATTCTCTGCAGTTGAAACTTTCTCGTGGGCTCCAGAGTTTCTTCCGAACTTACAGATTCCCTTTACTCACGAATGTCGTGATCTTACTCTACCGAATTCTGTGCCGTTATCTGAATTTTTAGGCCACGATAGTGATGCTTTGAAGATTAAGTCCTCGGACTGAAATTTTCCTGTAGCAACCAAAGCCCGCTGCTGTAAAATCCTTGTTGTTACATGAAACGTAAAAACAAAGTTGCATATCATTGTCATAATCTGTTGTTAAAACTCAGTTGCTGTAGATAAAAAAAATGAGATGAAAAGTTGCCACAAAATGTAACTTACTTGCTGATGATTTTTGCGAACCTCCGCGAATCAGTCATTGGTTCTCTAACCAATCAGTGAATATTTATCAATCACTGATCCTGCACTTTTTATGTTTCTTTCCCATCTCTTCAAATGTTCCTTTTTTTTTTAAACTTCGAGACCCTTTCCTCTGGAGAGTTTGGAGATTCCACGTGTTGTCTACTTTTGCCAGTGTTACTACTTTTATTTTTGTCTCTATCTGAATGTATTTCGTTTTTGTGTTCTTTTAGGCTAGTTCAAAATCCTCATTGTCGGAAATAACGTCATCTTCACCAAATAGGCCTACTTCCTCTACTTCGTCGGAGTGAATTAGGTCCTCGTCAGTAATAAGTCTCTTTTCTCCTAACATTTCGACAATAGAATAATAAAGTACTTCCCCAATCGCCATTGAATCTGCAGGTATCGTCAGTGATTGCTCTGTATCAGTTAGGTCCGCTTCTTGAAGAAGACTTTCACAGTACACGAACCCATCTTTTAACAGACTTTTGTAAGTGCATTATGAATGGAATCGTCATGACGTTCATTATCTGCAGCAGGTATTCGAAGAACAGCGAGTCACTTTTATTTTTGTAGTGCAAGTGTAAATTATGTGATATTCAAAAAATCTTCACCTACACTATTCTTCTTGCTCCATTACCAACGTCTCACTCCTACAAAGGTTAACTGCCAAATGAGGCGTGCCTCTGTGTCTGCAGCTCGAAGCGTCGAGGTGCAATGTAGTTCCGGGTACCTTACTAGGTTGTATACATAAGAGATTTCACAAATCACGACAGGTACACATTTTCAGGATAACTCAATGCGTTTCTTCCTATACTTATCGATAGTAATAAATGTTTTGTATGTTGGGCTCCATGAGGTTACCTTTCTGTGCAGCGACCGTGGAATGTAAAATTATAAAGAATGTAGCACCCAGTCGCGGAAACATAATTTATTTATCTGGTTGCAAATCGATTTTGGCTGATAGCAGTCATCACCGGTGCTAAAACAAACACAAGAAACAGGGCATAAGCAACAACTGCTTTAACAAACAAAAAATTAAGAATTAAACATAGTTACATCAATTGCAACATATAAAATGTCTGAAACTAAAAGTCATAACATACCATTTTTCCAACCGATACTTGCCATAAGTAGAAGTACTGTTCTTGACAGGCTTCTATCTTGAAGTTACACATCGTAGGTCAACACCACAACAAGACAACATGAGGTGGTGCCACGTTATAGAAAGCGCTCTCTATGTAAAATACAAAAGTAATGTAAATTACAAGCAATAAGGAATACATCAAAATACAAAAAAAATATACAGTGATTGTAATTGATAATACCAATTTAAATAATTACAACAAGTGAAAATGTCTGAACATTGTTTGTCAGATGATAATAACAAATGACATATATACGTGAAAAATACGATAATTGAAACTGTAGGAAGAGATAAACTCGTTAAAAATATGATTACATTCACACAAATTTAGGAAATGAAACTTATTTGTCTTAATGACGAAACCGAATAGTGGTTTCAATGGTCATCTGCCGTTCTATAAGCGAACTGCAAGTGTATCCAAAGGCACATTTATGTTACTTCCAATAGATGACGCTATGTAACTGAATGCACAAAGACAAAGTTGACAGAGTTCAGGTAAAAATTACAGTACGAGATAAACAATCGTATTACTTAAATAATGCGATTAACGAAGTGTTGCACATATGAAGAACCATATATGTGAGGATAACGACTTTAGATCTACTATGCGAACTATAGCCTCATGAACAAATGTACCATACGCCCTTATATTTGTCATGTGTATGGTGGTTACTCGTCCTCTCCCCAGAAGAGCCCCCTTTTTCCTCACTCCTCCTTCTCCCAGAGCGAATTTTCCTCCTTCCCTCCCTGAGTCCCTGCATCCCCTCCTCGGCTGTTTTCCTCTCCCATCCCATTCCGTCCCTTCCCCTCCCAGCCCTCCTCGGCGCGTCCCCCACCTCATCCCCCTTTCTCTCCCCTCCTCCTTCCCATTTCCCTTGCCCCCCCCCCCCCCCTCATGCAGATCCTCCCAGGTTTTAATTGGGTAACAGTGTGCTACGTTAGTGTTGTGTTTCGATGCCGTTCTACAGTGTCATCTCGTGATGTCGGTTTTAATTGTGTGCTCGACCTGTTTCTTGTCCATGACAGATCCTCGCTACGCCTCCCAGCATGTGGCTGTTTTATTTGTTCTACGGACTTTTATGCTACGGCCGTACTTTGCCTGGTGCCTTTTAATGTAGTTTGTGTTTTTTATATGTAACATACTTTCTTAGATTTTTATCTCCGATTTACAGTACCACTTTGTATGTCTTATTTGCTTCTGTTCCGCCTTTTTTGTTTCTATAGTCATCCATGTTATCTCCTTTATATTATTTTTAAATGTCTTCCTCTATTTATGTCTCTTGGCTGAAGAGCAAAGACTGCCATATCACTGCCGCTACCGACGATAAAATAGGTGCTCAAAAGTCAATCACAAAACAACAAGAGCAGGACGCTCAAAATATGTAAAACCAACTCTTAAAACCGAAAACCATTTACTATTTAACAACCACCTTTTGAATCAGAATGGCTCAGTTTCGGTGCGGAAATTGGCAATTGCATCAGGGTCCACAAAACACATATTTTATTTAAAAGTTAATACATATAAGGAGATACAAAACCATTTATAAAACCAAAAGTTAAAACTGTAGAATAAACAGAGGTCACTCGATGTAAGGTGACATAAACAAACATCAGGAAGAGAACAACACAACATACTGTATTATATCTTCTTTTGTGGCAGTTTACTAACACACAACGTCACCGGTTCTGATCTGGTCGAACTCTCTCGGTGGACAAGTGAGAGGGGACTCAAAGCAACAGCTGAATAGGAGCCGAGCATAGCACATTGAAGGTGTGGCGGTGGAACTTTAAGTTCCGTGCCACCCTCTAATGGTGGAAGTACAGAGGAGGGGTACAGTAATGCGCCAACTCTATGGTAAAAAAAAAAAGAAGTGCCTGGATGAGAACAGGCCACTGCTAGTGACTATACGAAAACGAAAATAAAAACGTAGTCGTATTGGGCCTATCGTCAGCCATAGTCCGAATCCGAGTCCTCCACAATGGTGAGAGGAATGGGGTGTTGGTACGAGCAATGTCGAACTGTGGTGCCGATGGTTTGGAGCGCTGCGACCATTTGTCTCCTCATGCAGAGTGAAAATCATGGTGAGCGGAGGGGCGTGAATACTCCATCTGAGAACTTAATTCTGTAGGCGCTGGAGCCTTAGCATCCGGGACTTACTAATCGTGGCCCACACAGAGGAACCATATGTTAGTGAGGGAAGGAGAATGGAGTGATACAGCCAGAGCTTGGTGTCCAAATTCACCTCTCGGCTAGAGAAGAGCGGGTACAAGGCCTTTATCAACTTTAACCCTTTGTGGGTGACGTATTCGGCGTGGTGGTGGAAGAAAAGTTTCTTATCCAACCAGACCCTGAGATACGTAGGTAGCTTGGGCCCACGGTACCAAGACGCCCCCGATTGAGATGTTGTTGTGGAGTATAGGGTGCCGTTTAGTGAAATACACAGCCGACATTGAGGACCATTTTATTGGAGTGACACCAGGTGACTGTTGTGTCCACTTACCTTTGGAGGCGAGCAATGAAGCGATCAGGATTGTGGTCGAGAGTATAAAGTGCATGTCATCAGCATATTGCGCCAAATGGCAGTGACGGAGGACAGGTATGTCATTGACATAGATATTAAAGAAAAGAGGGGACAGCACACAGCCCTGAGGGTACCCATTGACATGTGGCGTACACTGGAGCACTTTCCTCGCTGAGCAGCGAGGAAGGTTCTCTGGTGAAGGAAATTATCCACGATCTTAACATAGATGTCAGGGATGGGCGTTTGCATCAGCATCTTATACACCAGGTTGTCCTGCCAAATCTTATCAGAAGCATTGTGCACATCCAAGAAGACCGCTGCCGTCAAAATGCTGGAATTAAAACCCTTGCTGATGTGCCCTGTGATCCAGAGAACTTGCAGTTTAGTGGACAGGTGTGAAGTAAACCCAAACTGTTCAGGACGGATTGTCCCGGCTGCTGCGAGAGGCTGGGAAATGCGGTGGAGCATGAGAGACTCCAGGACCTTTGCCATGGTGTTCAAAAGGCTGATGGACCTGTTGTTGGTAGGTACCATAGGGTCTTTAGAAGGCTTTGGGATCGCAATAAGCTTTGCCTGCTTCCACTGTGGAGGGAAACAGCCACTCTGAAGACAACAATTCAACAATTCAATGTCTTGTTGAAAAGGACTATGGGCGTTCGCGGTAGGCGACAGAGATATTCGTTGACGATCCAATCCAGGCCAGGGGTCGAATTACCTCGATTCAGACCACTTTGGATGTGGACAGAAGGCGAGGGGCTACAAGTGGTGGTCTGTGCTGGAAGGCAGCTAGAGCCCTCAAGATATCTTGGTCATCCTGGTGTTCATCTGCCATGGGGTCCAGAACGAGCAGCTGGGTTTGAGCCTCAATGGCGTCAGTCAGAATTTCCACCAAACAGAGGCTATCATACATGAGACCAGCGGTCATCTGGATGGGGTGGTGTGTCTGCAAGATGATACGATGCAGGGCGCAGACGACAGGACAGCCCAGTCTGATTTATGATGGAGGAGAAAGGTGGGACGGCTGGAGTGGCCAAGCAGTTCTACGCACTACAGTCTGGAACTGCGCGACCGCTATGGCCGCTGGTTCGAAACCCGCCTCGGTCATGGATGTCTGTGATGTCCTTAGGGTAGTTAGATTTAAGTAGTTCTAAATTATAGGGGACTGATGACCTCAGAAGTTAAGTCCCATAGTGCTCAGAGCCATTTGAACCATTTGAGAAAAGTGGACATCCTTTCCTCCCACTGTTCCGACTTCCAATCCGCTAAGCAGCGACCAAACTCCCAGTGTAGCTGCTTCATTCGACACTTGTCCCGAGGGTCAAGGTATTGCTTCCACCAGCGGTGGCAGCGGTTCTTTTAGATTTTCAGTTCATGTAAAAGTGGCGGTAAATCATCCAGCAGGGCTAGTACCCTAGGAACATGGGAAGTAGAGACTTTTACCACTCACTGGATTTTCGTGGTGAGGTAGTCAACCGCACATATAAGCTTGGCAGTGGTCGTCAGGTCAAAGTCCAGCCAGGTGTTGTTGAGGATCCTTGCGAAGTTGGGCAAATCAGTACCCACAACAGTAGAATGGATGTCAAAGGACAATGCAACACCGGTAACATGTAGAAGGACCAGGTCATGGTCAGAAGTTAGGTCATGTGCTGTTTTCAAAGAAAACTGTGCAGCAACGTGTTTAAAAATGACCACATTGAAAACATACTGTTGGCAGTTGGAGCGGACTGGTATGTGCAGAGGAGTGTGTGGGCCATAGATAGACAGTGCCAAGGTATCTTCCAGCTCAAGGCGGAGGAGACCTTTGGAATAGGCAACACGAGAATGCCACGCTGGGTGTTTGGCATTGTGATCAACCCCAATGATAAGCTTGTCAAATGACGTCAGCTTGCGGAGGTCGGCCTCAAGGAGTGGTTGGTTGGGGTTCAAATAAGCTGCAGCAAATGTGAAGGTCCCAAGGAAGGTGGAGACAGTGACAGCTGTGGCCTCTATTCAGTCCGGTGGCTCAAGAGCCCCTTGGTTGTGGAAAAACGCCCAGCAGAGGAACAGGACTGTGCCTCCACCATGGTAATTGATCTGGTCCAATAGCAGACCATCCTGCGTAGGCGAAACTCGTTGGTCAGCTTAAGGCGTGTTTCAGTAACTAGGAGAATGTACAAATGGTAGTCATGTACGAAGGTGTTGAGTTCAGTCTTCATCCATTTGATACCATTGGTATTAAGGATGCAGATGAATAGACCCCTAGGGGGATGGTGGTCGTGTAGTGGGCGAACCGTCATTATAATAAGATCTGGCTGAGCCCTTCAACCAGGGCGATGACCTCTATGAGCCCATCCTCCGACTGATGGATTTTTTGAGCCATATCACGAATAATCGCCCTGATCTGGGACATTGTGAAAAAGGAGAGGACCTGCAGGATTTCTTGAATGTTTCCCAAAAGCATGTATTGCCTCCTCAGCTGGGGGTATTTCTCAGGTGGGTTGCTGGACCCTGCTATGAGCAGGCACAGGAGTTGGCGCTGGCGGAGGAAATACCACCCCAACAGGTTGAGCCACTTAAATAGGTGGGTGTGAGGATACTGCAGCTGTAGTTTGGTGATCGATAGCGTCCACCACAGGAAATGGATGAAGAGCAGGAGACCGAGCCACATCAGCAAAGGCGCGCATATGGGATGGACCCAAAGGGGGTTCCTGTGGTGCAATTGCAGAAAGAGGCAGAACATTCCCCATCGGAGGAACCTCAGTTTGGCCATGGACAAGGGGGAAGTGGTTGAGATCTCGTGTGGGTGGAGGTGGCCGATTCGACCGAGGTTGCTTCCTGGGAGGGCAGGAAGACTTAAGCACCTTTTAATACACAGGGAAGCCCTTCCAGGAGGCCATGTGATGGGGGTCATGAGAAGTGCCCTGACATCTGGCACAGGTGGGCTTTCCCAAGGCTGGGAGGGTGGACATCTCTCATGTATGTGGACCTGCACACTTGACACACTGCAATGGTAAGAAACAGTAATTAGCAGTGTGGCGCAAGCACTGGCACCTACTGCAAATGGAGGGCACAGCGTGGCCTTCATAGGACACAATTTAGTGCTCAGAAGATACCGGATTTGGTAGATGCTTTCATATCATCCCTACTACAGAGGGACACCACATGTGTGGGCAATGTGATTAACCTGTGGGTCTCAGGGTCCCTCTTGCTGTATTGATGGACCAAAGGGTCTGTGAAGTTGAGATGGAGCAGTTCGCTCCTGATATCCACTTCTGTAACTTCAGGTAGCAAGTCTTTAATGATAATTTTTGCCTTCCTGTCACTAGATGCAGTCAATGACAGCAAGGTAATCGTCTTTGCTATCAGGGAGATACTGGACATGGTCCTTCTGAAAGACAGCCCGCAACTGCCCACCATTGTAGTTCAGCGTTCAGCTTTAGGTAATTCTTTGGGTGGTATACCACAATTGGAGGGATTTTTTCCTTCTTCGGTTGTGCAGACGGTGGAGCCTGAGAAGCGGGGCGAGGAGATGGACCCACGTCCATGGCATCATCGGGAGCAGTTTCCCCTTGAGAGAGCGCGGCAGATGTGGAACCACTCTCACCATTACGAGCGCATTTGGAGTTTCTGTGACGGCGCGGGCTGACAGTAGTGAAGTCTTCAGAAGGCCTATCTGGCCCGGTAGACGCAGCAGCACTCGGTGGGGCGGCAAATTGGTGGAGCGTTGGTGGGGCTGTTGGCGCAACATTAGAGGAGAGATCAGCAGCGGGACCCATGTCCTTGGCTGAAGCAGGTGCAGCTTCCTCTGGAAGGGTGGCATCTGAGCCGGAGACAGCGCCGCTGCGACGAGCATGTGCGGATGAGCGGCAGTATGTACGGTGACGGCAAGAGTAACGGCCTCAGAAGGCCCCTTCGGGCGGTGAGAGGGAACGGACGAAGAGGGGCGTGCAGGTGGAGGTGAGGTACAGCAGGTGACTGATTCGACAGGGAAAGACAGCCGTCGGGTGAGAGGTCAGTCACGAGGCGACCAGGTGAATTGTCAGACGACAACGAGGATGAGCGGTCCCGCAAACGGGGGTGCGAGAGGCACACTTCGATCGGTGTCAGTGCCGGTGGTGAGCGGAGATTTTTGGCGGTCGTTAGCCCGTTGGGAGATGGCAGTATGGGCGCCACCGGCAGCACGCTGCTCGATAGTCACCGCAGCGCCACGCGGGGCGGCGGACGAGTAGCCTTGCCGCAGCCTCGAGGGCCGGGCGGTATCCATAAGAAACCCTGCCTGTAACGGCGTAGCCAGGGTAGCATCTACTACAACGCCGAAAAAGACGCACACCAAAAATAACGCCTAAGAAGGCAGTGACAAATCACGTCGTCTGAAACGATAACACAACGCTGTAGAGAATACTCGTGAACGTTACGAAAAATCTACGCCCACAATCACAAGAAAACGTACAGTGAACACTACGGGACTCCAACCCGTTCGTGTTTATATCGTTCCAATGTGAACAAATATGAACAATCTTGTGATCACAGAACATATGCTGAATGCAGCAAGCTTACATTCTAATGACCTAAAATATTCCTTGAAACAACGATTAGCTACGTAAGTTTTCCCGAAAAATATAAAGGCCGCCACATATCGAGTAAAGTGATACTGATAAATACATGTCAACCATTAGAAAATGGAAAAGCAGTAACGACATAATCTGTTAATCTAGTCCTTCAGCGAACTAGATCGAACCACTGAGCCCATCGACAGGGAGAACGGTATATGGCGCTGCAAGGTAGTAGAACCATCAAGTATGGTGTATATTTTTTACCTCGCTAAATGGATGAAAAAGCTATTATTTTTCATTGCTGGTAGAATGGGTAAAATCATGCTCGATTACATACGCTCGATAAGCGGCAAAGCACCACTATTTATGAAGAAACTGAAAAAAGAACCCGCGATATACGGAGTAAATGTCAAGGTTAAACGGTAGTAGGATGTCATAAATGTCATTCATATTGCAAACCCGCATCCTCTCATACACGTTCGTCTTACGCTCCTGGAACGCTAATCACTTCACCATAAGCTCCAACGTCTGATACCTGCGCACAGGTACAAAAGCACGTACTGGGCGCGTAAACTTTCTCTTGTGATTTTCTCGGATTTGCCAGAGTAGTCCACTTTACTACTTGCAAATTACGCCGTGTTGATGGCCTACTAAAGATGTATAAAGATCGAAGTAAATCTGTGATCGCAGCGTAGTGGCCTCCCCTTGTCAGATTGGTAAACGACAAATCGGCCCCTGCTCGCGGTGTTGGGAGTGCATCGCATACCCAGCGCACTACGTAGAAAATTCTGTGTGGGATTCACTGGACGTTCCATCAACATCAGGAGCAGCATACGTAAGCGGCATTCGGATTTGGACAGGTAGAGGAATCGACCGTGACGGAGCACGCGTTCTGTAAGACTGGCCCTCTTATAAGATTCCCCAACACGGATGTTATCGCGATGAAGGAGAGTTACAACACCCGGTTCTTCACGGAAGCTACAAAAATTTACAAACATGACAATAGTTTCAGTTAGAAAGAAAAAGATCTCAGGGTAAACGGATCCTGCATTCCCGTGCTACAGTGAACGACCGTTGCAGGTTGCAAAGGAAGAACCACAGTGGTAACAATCAGGGAAAAGCCTTCACACGTTGGTGCAACACTTGCGTAAGTAGGGATATCAGAAAGTATGTTACACTTGTCGTCCCAAGCGAAGGCGCATTGTGAAAAGTGAGTACATGTAAAACGTCTAAACTGCACCCACATTCAAATGGCTCTAAGCACTATGGGACTTAACATCTGACGTCATCAGTCCCCTAGACTTAGAACTACTTAAACCTAACCTAAGGACATCACACACATCCATGCCGCCGCAGGATTCGAACCTGCGACAGTAGCAGCAGCGCGGTTTCGGACTGAAGCGCCTAGAACCGCTCGGCCACAGCGGACGGCAGTAGTGAAATGGTGCCAACAATTTGATCAACGCTTCACAGATGTGGATGATGGTGATCGTTCACATCTTGCACCATGCGACTTGTAAGGTGAAAGGACATGTGGTGGGAGATTTTATAACGATGAGGACGTTAACACAGCGCTTCTCGATGGCTTCGTAACTGAGGAGCAGATTTCTATCTTCGAACAATCGAACGATTGGAAGAACGTCGTGACTGGGTGACTACGTTTCAAAATGTATCTGTATAACTTTAAAACGTAAGGCAGCTTTCAGTGTTGTTAACTAGCCTGCCATAATAGCGTGTAGATTCCTGCTTACGTCCCTTCGTAGAATGTCCGGCCACAGGTTCGACCGCATCTCGCCGGCAACAAGTGAAGCTTTGGCAATGCCAGCCTATCTTGCCGGCGAAGTGTCAGAAAAATTGCTAAACAAACGGCAGCTGAAGATCCCGAGACAGAAACCGACAGGTAATATCTAAACACGTCGCTACGAAACCCTCACAAATGGTGTACAAAGAGCACAATAGAATAAAATAACACGTTAGTTGTGAAGAACCTTGGCCAGAACGAGTGTATATGGCGTAATGGACACATACTTCGGTACGTATTGTCAGCTAAAACAAAAGCTGTCAAAGTGACCACTAAATTTTATACCGTACGTATTCGGTTGTGGTGAGACACAGGTTTATTACAAAATATTCGGCACTCATTACAGCTAAACCTACGTCTACACAGACACTCCGCAAGCCACCGTAAGGTGCGTGGCGGAGGGAATCACGTACCATTACTAGTCATTTCCTTTCCCGTTCCACTCGCAAATACAGCGAGGAGAAAACGACTGCCTCTCTGCCACCGTGTGAGCCCTGATCTCTAATCTAATCTTCGTGGTCCTTATGCGCAATCTGTGTTGGTGGCAGTAGAATCGTTCTGCAGTCAGATGCTGGTTGTCTAAATGTTCTGAATAGTGTCTCTCGAAAAGAACGTCGCATTTGCTTCGAGGATTCCCATTTGCGTTCCTGAAGCATCCCCGTAACACTTTCATGTTGTTCGAACCTACCAGTAACAAATCTAGCAGCCCGCCTCTGAAGTGCTTCGATGTCTTACTTTCGTTACTGACTGTCGTTACTGATGTAGTCACCACACAGAAAGCTTTACTGCTATCGTGGAAAGACGTTGGTGTAGTCGTGAACTTGAATGCGCGGTTTAACGATTTCTCTTTCCTAAACACATTTTCTTCTTCCACATATTGCTGAACAGTCACTGTAGCTACTCTGGCATTAATGGTAACAGCTGAATTTGTACAAACTGACTCGTTATCATTTCAAACTAATTCAGAACTGAATCGTCACGCCACAGCCCCAAGGGCAGGCGGGGCAGTTCTGCTGTACGGCGCTTGTCCTCTGCACCGGTTAAGGCAAGGAAACAGATAGCGCCACCGCAGCAGGCAAAAGCCGCGTTCACGCCACTTGCCATAGCGCCCGAAATCCCCCATTAAGCGCTATCGGCTACGGAAGTGCCGCTGATTTGCCGTATGGCGGAAAACGAGGAATTTGAGGACTGCAAATACTATCGATTCCACCAAACTCCGACACGAACCGTATGCGGGAAGGAAATCGTGGCGAGTCACTAACGACTCCGCAAAGAATAGGTTATTGGAGGGATACGGAAACTATCGAGTTGGCGCGAACATGCGCTGTCGTAGAAAAGCGAGTAACGAAACGTTTCCCCTACTCAGAGTTTACTGACGGTAACGAGTTAGAGGAATACGAAAAGTACTGAATCGCCCATGGGAGGGGAAGGGGGGGGGGCGATGAACTGTTTGTGGTGAAGAAATCTTGCGAGTAACGAAAAGTTTCGGGCAGTAACGAAACAGTATTTAGAGTTTCGTGAATTACTCGTTACTCACCAATGAAAAAATTAAATGATCGTGTGGCATTGATGGTCGTGAGGCCCCATTCAATTCAGGGAAGTTCCCGGCCGAGTTGTAAGTACTATTTCAGACGACGCCACATTGGGTGACCTGCGTGCCGGTGATGATGAATGAGACAACACAACACCCAGTCTGCGAGTGGAGAAAACCTCCAACCCGGCTGGGAATCGAAACCGGGCCCGCTGCATGGTAGGCAAACGCGTCACCACACCTTTTTTTTTTTATTGACGAGGAGTGGACCAGTTGGGGGCTCAAGGGGTCAAAATCCGAGGCCTGGCCACAGTGCCCTTCTCACTGCAATAGAGCCTGTGGAGCACAGGAAAGCGGGGCACACTGTAATTAAAAGAAGAGGAGGACTTCGTCGTTGTTTATTTATTTTCATTTTTTGTTGTTCTAATTTTCACTATTATTATGAAATTATGTGGAAGACACGTCATCCATGTTGGGAAAAAATAAAGACTGGGTGAAGGAAAAGGAAAATAAAAGGAAAAAATAAATAAAATCCGCGCATTTTCTGAGAGCTCTCCTGTCCGCGGAGGTCGGAGGTAGAATGTATCATAAGCTGCTTAAACTCAGACACCGCGGGAGGTAGTGATATCTGTCCTCACCTCCAGGCACGCCTCAAGTCAGTGGAGGTCTAACAGAAACTCCTCGAAGATAGTTGGCAAATAATGTTTGGTAACGTGGCGTGTGTTCGAGGGCTGCATGGGCCGCTCATAAATTGGCCCAGAGGTCGAGACTGGATTTAGGTCTCTCACGGAATAGGTAACCGACCGCTCGCCCTATGATACAAATAATGGCACGATATTTGGCGGCGGGAAAATGTTTGTCCTCCTGGTACAGACGCATTCCTGGTTCGATGGTGTCTGGTTGTACTCGGAGATAGCAGGCAGTGATTTGTTGCAATAATCGCCAGACGTCGTGTGAAGCGGCAGTGGTCAGTGCCGAGTTGCTGCCAAAGGAGACAAAGAGGGGAGCCCGACAAACCAATGTTGTACAATCGCTGTTTTGTGGCACATTTCCTGTTGTCTATGTGATGCCACATTGCCTGGAAATCTGTTCCGAGGAAGGGCTTATGGATGGTATTTCACACTGTGGTCCACTGGATGGAGGGATATTTGGTCTCCAACACGTTACAAGGAACATGGCGCAAGAGCAGACTGTAAAGATTCTTGGTCCTGGGCGAATGCGTATATGGGAGACTGGTAGGCATGTAACTGTAGTTGACGAAAAAGGTCGAAATGTGAGACAGTTCAGGCACGATGTGGCTAACAGGCACCGGTGGTGAGGTGGACACGGGCAGGAGAACCTCAAGCAAACTGCGTGTCAGGTATGTGCCCCCGCCCAGTTCACTGTATTCTCATGCTACTCATATACAAGGCCGCAGCTCGCATACGGACGTTGACGAATCCGAGGCCACCATCCCGTGAGAGCACGGTAAGTGTCTCATAGCGGACTTTAAACATGGAGCCAGCCATAAGATAACAGCCAAGGACCGTCCGAAGATTGCCCCCAATCTCCGTCGTCAGTGGGAGAATCTGCACAGTGTGGACAAGTTTTGATGCCACATAACTATTAAGAAACTCAACACGTTGAAGAGTGTCCTGGCTGCGCAAGAGGTTCTGGCGGAAGTCGTTGCGGATGACGTGTGGCGACAGAAATTCTTTCCCCTGTGCGTGTGACAGTAGGGGTAAAGTTAATGCCCAGGTACCGGAACGTCCTTATAAGTGGCAGGGGTGCCCCTTCACCTTCCTGGAGTCCTTGTCCAACGCACATTGCACCAGTTTTGACGAGATTTATGGCACTGTCAGTGGCAGCCCTACACAGAGTGTAAGCAATTCAAGGACTGCTCGATTCTCAGAGCTGGGTCCGATGAGGAGAAGGAGATCATCAGCGTATGCCCAACAGCGTAAAGTGTGTTGACGAAGGCTGAGGCCTGAGAGCTCGGTCGTCAGGCCCACAATGAGGGGCTCTAGGGCAATGGCATACAGGAGGGTAGAGAGGGCACCTTTGCCGAATTGAATGGCAGATGGTTACCGGCCCCACTAAACGTCCATTGACTTGGACTAGTGAATTACCACTGCTATAAAGTCACCGGAGAACGTCGATGAATGGAGGGGGAATGACTATCCGGGGAAAACAGGAAACGGTGAAACGGTGGCGCACTCTATCGAAGGCGCTATAGAAATGTATAGCGACGACAGCTGCACGAAGCTTGCAGGCCGCCACCATTGCAATTACGTCGAGGCATTCTCCTGTGGTAGTCTGTACGTTAACCTATCCCCCAGGTGTCGTTTACTCTGAGGACAGGAGATGAGGGAGTATTTTCCAGAGACGCAATGCCAGTAAGCAGGCGAAAGTCTTGTAATCAGCGTTGAGTACGGTCAGCGGTCTACAGATAATGACCGTCGAACCACAAGCTGGTTTGTGGACCGGAATGACGATGCCTTCAACAAAGGCTGTTGGGATTGCTTGGTCAGATGTCATCAGTTCTTGAAACACAGTCGTCCACCGCGTTGCCATGAGTTTCCGGAAGGCTCGGTAAAACTCAATCGGTAAGCCGTCAGCGCCGGGCGATCTGTTGACTGCACCCTTATCGATTGCGTCGTCGACTTCGTCTCGTGTGAACGCCACTGTCAAAGGATCCGCCTGTGTGTGGTGGAGGTACGCGTGACGTAACACAAAATGGTGTCATCTGTTTCGGTATCAGTATCTTCTTCCCTGCAAGTACGACGGTAGTGTTCAACGAATGCGTGAACGATATCATTCTGATTTTTCATCTGTGTAACCAGAGTGTCGATGAACTGCCAACAACACTGTCGTACGTCGGACACTATATCATGCTTGAATGGAATTTTCAGTCTCGTATAATAGCGTCGCCGCATCCGTATCACCACTCCCGCCAATTTTCGGTAGACGGTGGAATTATCTTCGACTTCGTTCTTTGCCATTCCAACAAATTGTCTGCGTTTGGCGGCTGAGTATCCAGATCTCAGAGAATCACATAGTAGATGTCTATGGTCTTGCGAGGCCAGTCGGCTTGCTGCCGACAAGTCAGGTCATGCAGATATAAATTATTTAGTTTCCATGCGCACGGCTGCATCTTACAAATTGGGACGGAAGGACTGTGCACATGTAAGTGCAATGGCACGAAAAGGCCAGTGGCCAGCGTTCGGTGCTCCATATCGCAGATTGAAGATTCTGTGAGGCACATATCCCATCTAGACGGCTTGCGTAATGACTGGTAATAGAGGTATGACCAGAGCGGTCGCCATGTTGGACTTCCCAGGTATCGTGAAGCATGAGGTCCCGCACTATTTTAAGTAGTTCCTGGCATGTAGAATAGTGTTGAAATTGATCTTTTGGCTACAGAATGCAATTAAAATCACCTACTAAAAGGCAGTGATCGTATCGCCCTAAAAATAGTGTGAGAGGGGGGCAATTTCCTCAGAGTAAAACTGGACGCGTTCACGTCGTTGGTCTGCACCCAAAGGAACGTAGACATTAATGAAGCGTGTTCCCATGGCAGTTAGTACCATGCCCCGAGCTGGTGGAGCGAGGGCGACATCGGTGACAGAAATCCCTTCGCGGTCGTACATCGCCACTCTGCGGCCAATGGGATCACTCGCGGAGGCGTGGGAGGTATAACCATTGATAATGGGGCGACTGACCAAGTGTACTTCCTGCAGGCAGCCGAAATCAATATCAGAAGCCCAGAACATCTCCTTCATAAGGCGGATTTTCACCGTGGAACGGATGTTGTTGATGGTTCTATCTGATATGCCTGAAGTCTGGTCCACTCTGGCGTCAGCAGAAGTGCGTAGGTGTCGTAGTGGGACGTAATGTCGCTCGTCCACAGGGGGTCTGGGGAGAGTATGATCAATGGAGCGGGGCCGATGGCGCAGGGTCCCGTAACGGACCCTGCTCCTCGATCTCCTCGTCGTACCATGCCGTCAAGCCGGGCACCGGCGTATCGTCCATTTAGTCTTTAGAAGATGGAGTAGTGGTTCATGGTTTAGTTTCGGCTGTGCTACGTCCATTAAATATTTCAGCGTCCTCGTGGCGCCTAGAGGGGGGGGGGGGGGTAGGCGAGGGAGGGGAGATCAGACACACTGGTGCATGTAGCGGCGCTCACGTCGCCTCCTTCGGCAGTGGAGGATTCAGGTGCGTCGTTCGACCTACAACGTCGGAATTTTCACTTCCTCTCGCAGAAAACGCCCATCCTCTAGTGGTTCGGGTAAGGGAATATTCGTTACAGAATGTGCTCTCTGTAGATTAGTTGAGACGTTCTTTGCACAACAGCCTTTATCATGGATAGGGACATGCGGAGACCAAGCAGCAATCGGTACTGTAATTGTAAACTGTCGAAGCTGCATTGGTAAAGTACCGGAACTTCAAACGCTAATAGAAAGCACCGAATCTGAAATCGTTGTAGATACGGAAAGCTGGCTGAAGCCAGAGATAAATTCTGTCGAAATTTTTACAAAGGCACAGACGGTGTTTAGAAAGGATAGATTGCATGCAACCAGTGGTGGTGTGTTTGTCACTGTTAGTAGTAGAAGTGGATAGTTCTTGCGAATTATTATGGGTGGAAGTTACACTCAACAACCGAGCTAGGTTAATAATTGGCTCCTTTTACCGACCTCCCGACTCAGCAGCATTAGTGGCAGAACAACTGAGAGAAAATCTGGAATACATTTCACATAAATTTTCTCAGCATGTTATAGTCTTAGGTGGAGATTTCAATTTACCAGATATAGACTGGAACACTCAGATGTTTAGGACGGGTGGTAGAGACAGAGCATCGAGTGACATTATACTGAGTGCACTATCCGAAAATTACCTCGAGCAATTAAACAGAGAACCTACTCGTGTAGATAACATATTGGACCTATTGATAACAAACCGACCACAACTTTTCGACTCTGTAAGTGCAGAACAGGGAATCAGTGATCATAAGGCCGTTGCAGCATCCATGAATATGGAAGTAAATAGGAATATAAAAAAGAGAGGAAGGTTTATCTGTTTAGCAAGAGTAATAGAAGGCAGATTTCAAACTACCTATCAATTCAAAACGAAAATTTCTGTTCCGACACTGACAATATGGGTGTATATGGAAAAAGCTCAAGGCAATCGTAAAATGCGTTTTAGACAGGTACGTGCCGAGTAAAACTGTGAGGGACGGGAAAAATCCATGGTGGTACAACAACAAAGTTAGAAAACTACTGCGAAAGCAAAGAGAGCTTCACTCCAAGTTTAAACGCAGCCAAAACCTCTCAGACAAACAGAAGCTAAACGATGTCAAAGTTAGCGTAAGGATGGCTATGCGTGTAGCGTTCAGTGAATTCGAAAGTAAAATTCTATGTACCGACTTGACAGAAAATCCTAGGAAGGTCTGGTCTTACGTTAAATCAGTAAGTGGCTCGAGACAGCATATCCAGACACTCCGGGATGATGATGGCATCGAAACAGAGGACGACACGTGTAAAGCTGAAATACTAAATTCCTTTTTCCAAAGCTATTTCACAGAGGAAGACCGCACTGCAGTTCCTTCTCTAAATCCTCGCACAAACTAAAAAATGGCTGACATCGAAATAAGTGTCCAAGGAATAGAAAAGCAACTGGAATCACTCAACAGACGAAAGTCCACAGGACCTGACGGGGTACCAGTTCCATTCTACACAGAGTATGCGAAAGAACTTGCCCGCCTTGTAACAGCCGTGTACCGCAAGTCTCTGGAGGAACGGAAGGTTCTAAATGATTGGAAAAGAGTACAGGTAGTTCCAGTTTTCAAGAAGGGTCGTCGAGTAGATGTGCAAAACTGTAGGCCTATATCTCTGACATCGATCTGTTGTAGAATTTTAGAACTCGCGTATCATGTCATTTCTGGAAACCCAGAATCTACTCTGTAGGTATCAACATGGATTCCGGAAAAAGTGATCAGTTGAGACCCAACAAGCCTTATTTGTTCATGAGACCCAGAAAATATTAGATACAGGCTCCCAGGTAGATGCCATTTTCCTTGACTTCAAGAAGGCGTTCCATACAGTTCCGGACTGTCGCCTGATAAACAAAGTAAGAGCCTACGGAATATCAGCCGAGCTGTGTGGCTGGAATGATGAGTTTTTAGCAAACAGAACACAGCATGTTGTTCTCTCTGGAGAGACGTCTATAGACGTTAAAGTAACCTCTGACTTGCCACAGGGGAGTGTTATGGGACCATTGTTTTTCACAATATATTTAAATGACCTAGTGTCTGAAGTTCCATGAGGCTTTTCGTGGATGATGCTGTAGTATAAAGAGAAGTTGCAGCATTAGAAAATTGCAGCGCAATGCAGGAAGATCTGCAGCGGATGGGCACTTGGTGCAGGGAGTGGCAACTGACCCTTAACATAGACAAATGTGATGTATTGTGAATACATAGAAAGAAGGATCCTTTATTGTATGATTTTATGATAGTGGAACAAACACTGGTAGCAGTTATTTCTGTAAAATATCTGGGAGTATGCGTACGGAACGCTTTGAAGTGGAATGATGATATAAAATTATTACACCACCGCCGGCATAGCCCTCCACTCACTTCATTGTATCACACAAACCCTTCGCCCACACGGACAGTGTTTCGTTAAGGCGGTGTCTCTGAGAGGGCTATTTGCTGGCAAAAAATGTATGTACGACTGTGGCTCAAAAAGTAGTGCCTAAAAAATTAATAATGAACATATAATAGCGGAATTACTACAGATCATAGCCTGAGCTTTCCTCTTCACAAAACTACCATGCAACGTAGTCACCATGCATTGAACCCCGTTGTCAAAACCAGTTTGGAAAAAAACCAGGCTTTTGCATCTTCACCCATTTTCCACAGAATGATTTCAAAATCGCTGATTTGGACGTAAACGCGTCTTTTTCCTCGAGTCAGTTCATCACCACGTCTTCGACTGGCCTCTATGACTAGTGTCGTCGACCGGCCGCTGCGCGGTTTAACTATGTCCGTTTCTCTTTTACCAAAATTACCAACCAACGTCGTACATTGCTGATGTTTATTACAGTGTCTCCATACTGTTTTTTGTAGGATGAAGTTATACCAGCTTTAAAACCATGGATCAAGAAACAAAAAGCAACGTCTTTCCGAGCTGGTTCAAAAATGGCTCTGAGCGCTATGGGACTTAACATCTCAGGTCATCAGTCCTCTAAATCTTAGAACTACTTAAACCTAACTAACCTAAGGACGACACACATATCCATGCCCGGGGCAGGATTCGAACCTGCGGTTCCAAACTGAAGCGCCTAGAACCGCTCGGCCACTTCGGCAGGCTTGCGAACTGGTTTTGACGCCTGGGCTCAACGATGGTGCATATGTCCACAAATGCATGGTGACAATGTTGAATGGTTAGGATGTCTAGAGGACAGTATTAAACTTTTTGTGACACAGAAGGCATTACGTTCTGGTTCACCGTCGTGTAAGGTTGAACGTCCCTTCTACACTGAAGAGCCAAATAAAGTGGTACACGTGCCTAATATCGTGAAGGGTCCCCATGAAATCTCAGAAGTGCCCCTACATGACATGGCATGGACTCGACTAATGTCTGAAGTTGTGCTGTGGAACTGACACTATGATTCCTGCGGGGATATCTATAAATCCGTAAGAGTACCACGGGTGGAGATCTTTTCTGAACAGCGTAGTTCAAGGCATTCCAGATATGCTCAATAATGTTCATGTCTGGGGGATTTGGTGGCCAGTGGAACCACTCTGTAGCATTTCTGGAGGCGTGGGGTGTCACTTTGTGTTGTTGGAATTGCCCAAGTCCGTCGGAATGCACAATGGATATGAATGGATGCAAGTGATCAGACAGGATGCTTACGTACGTGTCACCTGTCATAATCGTAACTATTCGTTTCAGGGGTCCCATACCATTCCAACTGAACACGCCTAACATCATTACAGAGCTTCCACCAGCGTTAACAGTCCCCTATAGACATGCACGGCCCATGGACTTGTCTCCATACCCGTACACGTCCATTCGCTCATTAGGATCTGCAACGAGACTCGTCCGACCAGACAACATGTTTCCAGTCATCAACAGGTGGTCAGTGTTGACAGGGCCAGGCGAGGCGTAAAGTTTTGTGTCGTGCAGTCAGCAAGGTACGCGAGTGGGCCTTCGCCTCCGAAAACCCATATCGAAGACGTTTTGTTGAGCGGTTCGTACGGTCACACTTACTGATGGCTCAGCATTGAAATCAGCAGCAATTTGAGGAAAGGTTGCACTTATGTCGAGTTGAAGGATTCTCTTCAATCGTCGTTGGTTCCGTTTCTGCAGAATCTTTTCCCAGCCGCAGCGATGTCGGAGTTTTAACGGATTCCTGATATTCACGGCGCACTCGTGCAATGGTCGTACGGTAAAATCCCCACTTTATCGCTACCTCGGAGTTGCTGTGTCCCATTGCTAGAGCACCGACTATAACAAACGTACAAACTTACTTAAATCTTGATAACCTGCCATTGTATCAGCAGTAATGGATCCAACAACTGCGCCTTTCTACCAACATGTTATATAGACGTTGCCGACCGCAGCGTCGAATTTTGTCTGTTTACACATCTCTGTGTGTGAATACGCATGTCTATACCAGTTTCTTTGGGACTTCAGTGTACTATATCATTAGAGATAGAATACAAACTCAGATTACGGAGGTGCGCTGCAATAATTCAGCCGTGGTCGGTTTAGGTATCGTCGTGGCATTAACCTCCAGTGACGAAGGAAAACCACAGAAAATGAACACTTATTACCGGGCTGGAACTGATCTCCACTCCAGAATGCAAGTGTAATGTCCAGACAATGCAGCGTTAAAAATTTAAATGGATTGGGTATCGTTATCTGAATACAGGTTTATTAAGAACGTTACGTCGCAGTTTATGAAAAACTTTCCCTTAGCAGTATGGATTGCAGTCACGGCTGATAATGATCAAGGGAATTCTGATACACAACGGTACGCCACGACCATCCTGCTTCCTCACATGTCACCTCTCACATGACATAACGTGATGTTACTTTTTATCAGGCAAATGATGGTTCACTCATGGCATGTGTCTGTATGAAGAATCTCTGTAATAATGAGGTATTTCTGTGACAAGCCATATCCTCATAGCTGTTCCCAATAGAACATGTGAGGGACAAGCTTGGAACTCAGTTGCGTTACAGAGCCAGTATACGGCATGTCAAGGATGTTACAACAGTTGTGATCCAACTTATATAGATTAGAGAAGGCATTAAGGTCACAGTGGGTGCTACGTCTCACTGATATGTGGGCTCATACTACCAAGTTCTCTGTAAATTTGACTGGATTTTGTAATCACTGAAATAATATCACATACCCTCTCAGCTCATGGAGTTTCATTTCTTTCCTACTCCCCCTCTTATTAATTCATTTTTAATTACTATCAATTATATAAAACAATTATATATTAAATTCAATTACATATATTTTGCATACATGACTTATTAAACTGATAGTTCGGTAATTTTCACATCTATACATCTATAAGCACCTTCTTTCTTGAAATGGAAATTATTAGATTCTTCTTGAAGTTCGAGGTTATTTCAGCTGATTTTTATATTTTTTGTATACTTGGTAGAATATTTTTCACGGCTGGCTTTCCAAGGACCTCAATAATTCGAAGAAATGTGGATACTGTCAACGTAATTGCTATTATACTGCAGCTTAAGTAACAGTGGTCGTCACCAGTGGCACAAACCCGTACGTTGTGTTCAAGGAAATTGTTTTTGGATGTGAGCCTTAGTTACCATCTGGCTGCAGTGTTCATTTCTGGAACGCTGGTGCTCTGGAACGCCGCCGTTAAAGTTCAGAGAAAAGAAATATAAATTTTAAGCGTTGGTGATGACAGTGTGTGAGAGATACAAAATGACTAGAAAATCATATTAACCGAGTGGATAGTCTCTTGAAAAGAGGTTAGAAGATGAACATATATAGAACTACAGCAACGTTGAAGGAGTGTAGTCTAAATAAGTCAGATAATACTGTAGGAATCAGATTAAGAAATTAGACCCAAAAAAGTAAATGATTTTTTATTATTTAGGCAACAATATTTTGTGTGTAGATTCACATGGTAATGAAACTTATACAGTAGACAGTAGAGACAAGAAGAGAATAGAAGCTCTTAAAATGTGATCCTACCGTAGCAAGCTCAATATTTTATGGGTAAATTGAACAATTAATGAAGAGGTTCTTGAAAAAGGAGGTGCCGTGTTTTCTGCCCCTTTCTCGTGGCTGCAGTGACTTGAACAGTGCAATGCACCTAACTCTCCCTTCCATATTTCGTTGTAAAAGATGTATAACAGCATTTCTAAGTTCCTCACCTAAATATGTAGTAAAGTTGTTTATGTCGTTGCTGTGCTCTTCAGTGTGAAGACTGGTTTGGTACAGTTGTCCATACTATTCTAACCTGAGCAAGCCGTTTCATTTCCGAATGACTACTGCAACCTACATGCGTATAAATCAGCTCACAATATTCTTCTCTTGGTCTCTCTCCTCGATTTTGACCCCCCACCCTCTTCATGCACACACAAACGTCCCTCCACTATTAAATTGGTGACCCCTTGACTTCTCACGATGTGTCCTATATCAACCGATCGTTTGATTTAGTCAAGTTGTGCCACAGACTTGTCTCTTCAATTCTGTTTGGTACCTCCTCAATGGTTATGCGATCTACTCATCTAATCTTCATCATACTTCTGAAGCACCACATTTCAAAAGACTCTAATCTTCTCTTGTCTAAACTGTTTTCTCCATGTTTCATTATCACACATGGCTACACTCCAGACAAATAGCTTCAGAAAAGACTTCCTAGCAGTTAAATTTATATTTACAAATTTCTCTTTTTCAGAAACGCTTCTCTTGCTGTCGCCATTCTACATTTTATGTCCTCTCTACTTCGGCAATCGTCAGTTATTTTGCTGCCCAAATAGCAAAACACAACTATTACTTTCAGTGTCTTGACTCCTAATTTCAGTCCCTTGGTACCACCAGATGTAATTCCGCTTCATTCCATTATCCTTCTTTCATTTCTTGTTTATATTCATCTTATATCCTCCTTTCAAGACACAGTCCATTCGTCCAACTGCTCCTCCAAGTACTTTGGTGTCTCTCACAGAATGTCAAAGGGAAAACCTCATTTTTTTATTTCTTCTCCCTGAGCTTTAATTCCTACTCCAAATGAGTTTGGTAATATTCACATCTGCCAGAATCTTCTTACTTTGTAATTAGAATTATTATTACATTAAGATAATATTCAAGATGCGTGTATCAGCTGTGAACAAAAAAATCTGTACAGTTATCTGCAACAGTTGGAGGCTAGTCATCAACATTTATTAGAAAAACTAGCGGCCTAGTATCCACCCCAGAGCAAAAACGACCGTTCCTACAACAGTTGGATGCTGGCTCACTTCTGTTTATGTCGCACTGCACAGTAACATTCTACTTCCTTTGGCTCAAATAAAACTAAAACACTGATTCCGTCACGATCCAATTCAATAACCAATATACTAAAAAATGCAGTATTATGTAACTTTGTGCATGCGGGGCCTGGAAGCTACTACTTTAAATCATATTCGAGCACACTTTTCAGATGGACGTAGTAGAGGGACTGCGCTGTATGCGAGAACGCGGCTTTCGCGAGTCTTAGAAGACTCTTCGGATACGTCTACTTTGAAAACAGTTCGTTAGATCGTGTATGCTCGTCGGTTTTCCTAGCGCAGATAGCCTGTATGAGAACTGCTGATCTGAGTTTGCGCATATGTAGGTGACGACAGCCAGAGAACCCGAGAGGCGGGTGCGCCTCGGCTAATGCAACCCGCGCTACGCCGCAGACCGCTAATGGAAGCCGCTGCCGCGTCGCCGGGCGACGGAAGTGCTGGAATCACTTCCGGGCCGCCTCTGTAGCAGCTTCTCCAAGAGCCGACTATCGCGACTCGTATTCTGGTGAATTCGCTAAAAAAGAGGATTTCTGTCCTCTCATATTTGTATGAATTCATTATGGAGTTACATTTACTGAAACTATGAATCCTTATCAAACCTGTGGACTGTTAAATGAGGAGAAAGGACACGATGTTAGAGGTTAAGATCCCGTCACTATTAAGCTAATTAGCACTGTCAGACACTGTACATCTCGGCATCGGTTTTAGTGGAGGGACCGCCACAGCATTTGGCTTAAGCAACCTAGTGGAAACACCGGACAATCTAAATAAAGCCTTGCTAGATGAAGCTTCTACCTGTGATTCGCCTGAATACCAGACGAAGAGTATACTTCCAAATTAACTTATGTCCATTAAATAAGGAACTAGAGAAAACAGCTTTTTTGAATTAGGTCCTTAATATTCAATAACAATGTGTCAAAATGAAGCATGTGTCGTTATCATCTACCTGTGAATGATGGAAACTATGTCACTAAAATTCTTGATCTTTGGAAGTGCGTGTAAATCGTTCGTGTCTTATGGAGTTAAGACGCTCTGGCACTAAAAGAATGCTCTTTAATATTTTTCCCTATTTTAAGATAATGAAAATATTGTATTAAATAATATTTATTAATAAAGTTAATTATTTTAAGTGAACAGGATTAAGGAGTGCATCTTATAGTACTTATCTATTTATTTATGTATGATTAATCTGCACAGTAACTTATTTCAACACAACTGCGATGAATCATAGGAATGTTAATACGTTCATTGTCACCGCCAGAAATATTTTTATAGAAAAGCATTGCGAGGTGCTCTGATCCTCCATCTAGTTTGGAAATTAAGTTTTGTGCATCAATTATTTTTTTTCGTTTCGGTTGCTTTCCAAATGAGCATTCTCATACATTGATGGAAGAGCACTCTTTTGCTCTTTTCAGAAGACTATGCTTGCACATACCTACAAGACTGGAATACAATGATACAATGAGAACCTTCATATCAGTGATTTTGAAGCCCTTCTGTGACTAAATATAGGACTTCTCTAGATCTTTTCAATAAAAAAGCCGTATTCAGTACCCATTACATAAACCTGATTTATGTTTTCGAAAAACAAATTATAATATTCTAGCACAAGGACTGTTCCCATTTCCTTGTGGATTTTCTATACGTGCTAGAAACTCAAACAACATGTAAATAACTGTGTCCACGTACAGGGTAAGTTACTTCAAATGTTACACCATACTGTTCGGCAAGTTTTCTAAGCATATACGGTATGAGGTAGTTTTCTGTCTTGAGCCCCACATCCACCACAAACCGAATCAATATTTCTTATGTGCTTGTTCTCTACACTATATCGAAATAAAAAATAGCACACAGCACTAGATACTTCTCAACTACTTCTTTTGGCATCGCCTTCGGACCACGTAAAGAAATGCGTATAATTCAAAGTTTGTTTCGATTTCCTTCCATAATGGCGAACTAAACGTATATAATACTGCCATACCTGACGAGCACAGAACTGTTCCTCAAAACATGTTCGAATCAAAGGCTGGTTTTGCAGAGGTCAAACACAAAACATGCAGAGATTTCACAGACAGATGGTGGTAAGTTCCTATGGGACCAAACTGCTGAGGTCATCGGTCCCTAGGCTTACACACTACTTAATGTAACTTAAACGAACTTACACTAAGGAGAACACACTCACGCCCTTGCCCGAGGGAGGACTCGAACGTCCGACGGGGAAGCCGCGCAAACCGTGGGAAGACGCCTCAGGCAACGCTGCTACGCCGCGTGGCTCACGGACAGGTTCACTCAAGAGTTTGTAGAACTGTTTTTTGTCCTCGGTGCATCAGAAGTGTGTTCACAAACTATTCTTCTTTTCTTCATTATTCTCTCACTTGATTCTTTGTAACCTATCTTTGCAGGAACTGCAGACATCTTTAATTGAGTACAAAACCAAGGTTGCAGTTAATAATAAACACTTTGTAACACAGATGGCAGTTACACGTCTTAGCATCCTAGTCATCTTTATGTTCAGCTAGAAAAAAGTTTCACATTTTTCGCATATTGAGCTCTGCAGGTAAGCATTTACTCCGTAGTGTCTGAAAAGAATAGATTGTAAACATAACGTATTTACTTTTCCTGTGAACTGAACGCTTTATGTATTCCTTTCTTTTTCATTCAATTTTATTGACCTAAAAGTGTAAAATTGTATTTGTAGCCTAAGGCAACATTATTCAATTCAGAGGCCTGGGTTAACTCTCAAAGTTCCATTACATTTTAATATTTTAGGCCTATTTATAAAATTGCATAAGAATAATACTAAATTAAAAATGTTCCTATTATAGTGTCCGGATGTACACTAGGACGATTGTATATGTGCATGTATCTGTTCGTTGGTATGATGTGCTCTTTTCTTTCCTCGTTTTCCACTTCTTCTTCCTCCTCTTTGAACTGATATGCACCAAAACGTTGGACACGTTTAGTATCGATCCTAAGAATGAAGCGATAATTGCACGACAAATGTTTAAATTGACTCCCTCAGCACTTTCAACAAAATATCTAAGAGAGAACCTCTTCTCCCTGTCCATCTTCCCTTGGTTACTCCTGTTATGTGCAGTTTTGCCTATTGAACTACTGTTAGTAATGAAGGTATCTTGTTCCACTATGGTAATACCATCATTATAAAATAAACTGTGAAATCGCATTGTGTTATTTAGTAATAACAGTGTCGCACCGTTGCGCCCATCGGGGTGTCTACAAGATACGTATATTCGGTCTGCTACCATCACTTCTGGTAGACCGCGTTTCGTTTTCCTCGCAAAACAACATTGTTGCTGTATTATAACGTCATAAGAAGGTCTCACAATTCACAATAACTAGCTCTACAAGCACTGTATACCACCACACAGCACAAAGAACTAAAGCAGCTATTACTGTGAAGTAGTTCACGCGACTTCAAGCAACACCCCCACTGGCAAGGTGGAAATACACTCTAAGAGAAAGAAAACAAGAAACCGACTCACTACGAAGGAATTATCCGATTCGGACGGCAATCATCAGATGTAATGTACATGTGAAATCGTCCATCAAAGAAGGCTGCATATCACAATTTCATGATTTTTCAGGAAGTAACAGTAATTGTTGTTTTCCTTTGACATAATTTATTTATATGTTTTATTATTATAATCAAGTGATGCACTATGTACTATAGAACAGCACATTTTACAGTAACTTATATAAAAAGATATGTTAATTTTCGTGTTGCTTTTTCTGTATGAACGTTGCGTATCCTTTAAAAGTACCTTGTGGAAGAAAGTTATGTATAAAAAATATGTTTTCATCTTAAACGAAAAAAATAATAATAAAAGTATTAACAGAATATATTACCTAACATACTGAAATAATACAATGCATTGATTTAATTAAGCTCCAGACAAAAACTAATTCCACACTTGACAAGAAACAATAAGAAAGAAAAATTAAACAAAGGACGAAATACTAAAATGTTAACTCGAAAGGTAAGTGCACATAAAACTCCCTCTGTTGTAGTCCAAGATATTTACATATATCACGAGTGTCACAAGTATGGTAAGCGAATTGGAGTGACATTCAGTAAAACACAGGCGTATTTCATTGCGGAGAGACCTTTTCACGAAATTTCAGTCTCCATCGATTTCCTCCAAGTGTGAAAATATTTTGCTGGCACCCATCTACATAGGGAGAGATGACCTTGCAATAAAATATGAAAAATCAGAGGTGGCACTGAAAGATCTAATCGTTCGTTTTCCTCGCGTACTGTTAGAGGGCGGAGCGCCAAAGAAACAGTCTGGAAACGGTTCGATGACCCCTCTTAAGGCACTTACGTGTGATTTGCCAAGTAATCACGTAGATGTAGATGTAGATGTGGGAGAAAAGAGTCAATGACTTTATCACTAAGAAGCAGATACACTGAATTTGGATCATCTGCGTGACGTTCAACTATGTAACTAGTAATTTTCAAGTTTGAGTCACACTTTCTATTTCCTACAAGAACATTGTCAGCAACGAAGTTATTCTGGCTCATTTCGTTTGTATTTAAAAAAGCTTCAGAGATTACATACTTCTACTCATACGTAATCATGACATCCATTACTCTTCTCTTTTCAGATTAATGGAAAGGAACGGTCCCAGCGCAGAAAGGTATGCACCAAAACAATAAATTTTTGGCGTATGTTGGTAAAATATTCCGTTAAAACAAGGTAGTTGCACAAAAGTGCCATTGTCCCGTTGTTGTTTTGTACAAATCAACGGCGAGACCAAGCAAGTTAATCTAGTGTATAATTTGTACGTTATAATGATACACATCGTAGTGAATATACCACATTTGACGCCGTATCTTCAAGCACATCTTTTCTAGCTGTAGAAATAGAAGATTTTCCATTGTTGGTCCTATTTTTCATGACATTCTGCTTCCAGTTTGATTGATTTGTTATCTTTTCTATGCTGTTATTTACCAATACAATATCCTCTGGAATAAAACTTACATCCACCGTTTTCATTGATATAAAACGTTCTTCCTGGGTGATCAACTTTACAACTACAAATCGCACACTTGTAAACGGAAAAAGGATATCCTTTGCTGTGGTAGTATGTCTCATGTGAACCATCTCTTTATTCTAATGAAAACTGAATATTGCCAAAAATGAGATATACAGGGTGGTCCGTTGATAGAGACCGGGCCAAATATCTCACGAAATAAGCATCAAACGAAAAAACTGCATAGAACGAAATTCGTCAAGCTTGAAGGGAGTAATCAGATGGCACTGTGGTTAGCCCACTAGATAGTGCTGCCATAGGTCAAACGGATATCAACTTGGTTTTTTTCGTTTTTTTGAAATAGGAACCCCCTTTTTATTACATATTCGTGTAGTCCCCCCCCCCCAAGAACCATGGATCTTGCCGTTGGTGAGGAGGCTTGCGTGCCTCAGCGATACAGATAGCTGTACCGTAGGTGCAACCACAACGGGGGCTATCTGTTGAGAGGCCAAACAAACATGTGGTTCCTGAAGAGGGGCAGCAGCCTTTTCAGTAGTTGCAGGGGCAACAGTCTGCATGATTGACTGATTTGGCCTTTTAACACTAACCAAAACGGCCTTGCTGTGCTGGTACTGCGAACGGCTGAAAGCAAGGGGAAACTACAGCCGTAGTTCTTCCCGAGGGCATGCAGCTTTACTGTATGATTAAATGATGATGGCGTCCTCTTGGGTAAAATATTCCGGAGGTAAAATAGTCCCCCATTCGGATCTCCGGGCGGGGACTACTCAGGTGGACGTCGTTATCAGGAGAAAGAAAACCGGCGTTCTACGGATCGGAGCGTGGAATGTCAGATCCCTTAATCGGGCAGGTAGGTTAGAAAATTTAAAAAGGGAAATGGATAGGTTAAAGTTAGATATAGTGGGAATTAGTGAAGTTCGGTGGCACGAGGACCAAGACTTTTGGTCACTCAGTACAGGGTTATAAATACAAAATCAAATAGGGGTAATAGAGGAGTCGGTTTAATAATGAATAAAACGTAGGAGTGCGGGTAAGCTACAACAAACAGCATAGTGAACGCCTTACTGTGGCCAAGATAGACACGAAGCCCACGCCTACTACAGTAGTACAAGTTTATATGCCAACTAGCTCTGTAGATGACGAAGAAATTGAAGAAATAGATGATGAAATAAAAGAAATTATTTAGACAGTGAAGGGAGACGAAAATTTAATAGTCATGGGTGATTGGAATTCGGTAGTAGGAAAAGGGAGAGAAGGAAACGTAGTAGGTGAATATGGATTGAGGCTAAGAAATGAATGGTAGAATTTTGCTCAGAGAACTACTAAACCATAGTTAACACTTGGTTCAAGACATAAAAGAAGGTTGTATACATGGAAGAAGCCTGGAGATGCTGACAGGGTTCAGATAGATAATACAATGGAAAGACAGAGCTTTAGGAACCAGGTTTTAAATTGTAAGACATTTCCAGAAGCAGATGCGGACTCTGACCACAATCTATTGGTTATAAACTGTAGATTAAAACTGAATAAACTACAAAAAGGTGGAAATTTAAGGAGATGGGACATGGGTAAGATAGACACTACGTACAGGAAAATTAAAGAGACATTTGGAGGAAAGAGAACCACTTGTATGAATATCAAGAGCTCAGATGGAAATCCAGTTCCAAGCAAAGAAGGAAAAGCAGAAAGGTGGAAGCAGTACATAGAGAGTCCATACAAGGGCGATGTACTTGAGGACAATATTATGGAAATGGAAGAGGATGTAGATGAAGATGAAATGGGAGATACGATATTGCGTGAAGAGTTTGACAGAGCACTGAAGGACCTGAGTCGAAACAAGGCCCTGGGAGTAGACAACATTCCATTATAACTACTGACGGCGTTGGGAGAGCCAGTCCTGACAAAACTCTTCCATCTGGTGGGCAAGATGTATGAGACAGGCGAAATACCGTCAGACTTTAAGAAGAATATAATAATTCCAATCCCAAAGAAAGCAGGTGCTGACAGATGTGAAAATTACCGAACAATTAGATTAATAAGTCACGGTTGGAAAATACTAACACGAATTCTTTACAATCGAATGGAAAAACTGGTAGAAGCCGACCTGAAGGAAGATCAGTTTGGATTCCGTAGAAATATTGGAACACGTGAGGCAATACTGACCCTACGACTTCTCTTAGAAGCTAGATTAAGGAAACGCAAACCTACGTTTCTAGAATTTGTAGACTTAGAGAAAGCTTTAACAATATTGACTGGAATACTTTCTTTCAGTTGCTGGGTAGGGGTAAAATGCAGGGAGCGAAAGGCTATTTACAATTTGTACAGAAACCAGATGGCAGTTATAAGAGTCGTCGGACATGAACGGGAAACAGTGGTTCGGAAGGAAGTGAGATAGGGTTGTAGCCTCTCCCCGATGTTATTCAATGTGTATATTGACCAAGCAGTGAAGAAAACATCGGAGTAGGTACTGAAAGCCGTGGAGAAGAAATAAAAATTTTGAGGTTCGCCAATGACATTGTAATTCTGTCAGAGACAGCAAAGGACTTAGAAGAGCAGTTGAAGGGAACAGATAGTGTCTTGAAAGGAGGATACAAGATGAACATCAACAAAAACAAAACGAGGATAATGGAATGTTGTCGAATGAAGTCGGGTTTTGTTGAGGGAATTAGAGTAGGAAATGAGACACTTAAAATAGTAAAGGAGTTTTGCTATTTGGGGAGCAAAATACACTCCTGGAAATTGAAATAAGAACACCGTGAATTCATTGTCCCAGGAAGGGGAAACTTGATTGACACATTCCTGGGGTCAGACACATCAGATGATCACACTGACAGAACCACAGGCACATAGACACAGGCAACAGAGCATGCACAATCTCGGCACTAGTACAGTGTATATTCACCTTTCGCAGCAATGCAGGCTGCTATTCTCCCATGGAGACGATCGTAGATATGCTGGACGTAGTCCTGTGGAACGGCTTGCCATGCCATTTCCACCTGGCGCCTCAGTTCGACCAGCGTTCGTGCTGGACGTGCAGACCGCGTGAGACGACGCTTCATCCAGTTCCAAACATGCTCAATGGGGGACAGATCCGGAGATCTTGCTGGCCAGGGTAGTTGACTTTCATCTTCTAGAGCACGTTGGGTGGCACGGGATACATGCGGACGTGAATTGTCCTGTTGGAACAGCAAGTTCCCTTGCCGGTCTAGGAATGGTAGAACGATGGGTTCGATGACGGTTTGGATGTACCGTGCACTATTCAGTGTCCCCTCGACGATCACCAGAGGTGTACGGCCAGTGTAGGAGATCGCTCCCCACACCATGATGCCGGGTGTTGGCCCTGTGTGCCTCGGTCGTATGCAGTCCTGATTGTGGCGCTTACCTGCACGGCGCCAAACACGCATACGACCATCATTGGCACCAAGGCAGAAGCGACTCTCATCGCTGAAGACGACATGTCTCCATTCGTCTCTCCATTCACGCCTGTCGCGACACCACTGGAGGCGGGCTGCACGATGTTGGGGCGTGAGCGGAAGACAGCCTAACGGTGTGCGGGACCGTAGCCCAGCTTCATAGAGACGGTTGCGAATGGTCCTCGCCGATACCCCAGGAGCAACAGTGTCCCTAATTTACTGGAAAGTGGCGGTGCGGTCCCCTACGGCACTGCGTAGGATCCTACGGTCTTGGCGTGCATCCGTGCGTCGCTGCGGTCCGGTCCCAGGTCGACGGGCACGTGCACCTTCCGCCGACCACTGGCGACAACATCGATGTACTGTGGAGACCTCACGCCCCACGTGTTGAGCAATTCGGCGGTACGTCCACCCGGCCTCCCGCATGCCCACTATACGCCCTCGCTCAAAGTCCGTCAACTGCACATACGGTTCACGTCGACGCTGTCGCGGCATGCTACCAGCGTTAATGACTGCGATGGAGCTCCGTATGCCACGGCAAACTGGCTGACACTGACGGCGGCGGTGCACAAATGCTGCGCAGCTAGCGCCATTCGACGGCCAACACCGCGATTCCTGGTGTGTCCGCTGTGCCGTGCGTGTGATCATTGCTTGTACAGCCCTCTCGCAGTGTCCGGAGCAAGTATGGTGGGTCTGACACACCGGTGTCAATGTGTTCTTTTCTCCATTTCCAGGACTGTAACTGATGATGGTCGAAGTAGAGAGGATATAAAATGTAGAATGACTGGCAAGGAAAGCGTTTCTGAAGAAGAGAAATTTGTTAACATCGAGTATAGATTTAAGTTTCAGGAAGTCGTTTCTGCATGTGTTTGTATGGAGTGTAGCCATGTATGGAAGTGAAACATGGACGATAACTAGTTTGAAAACAAGAAGAGAATAGAAGCTTTCGAAATGTGGTGCTACAGAAGAATGTTGTAGATTAGATGGGTAGATCACATAACTAATGAGGAGGTATTGAATAGAATTGGGGAGAAAAGGAGTTTTTGACACAACTTGACTAGGAGAAGGGATCGGTTGGTAGGACATGTTCTGAGGCATCAAGCGATTTGGTATTCGAGGGCAATGTGGAGGGTAAAAATCGTAGAGGGAGACCAAGAGATGAATACACTAAACAGATATAGAAGGATGTAGGTTGCGGCAGGTACTGGGAGATGTAGAATCTTGCACAGGATAGAGTAGCATGGAGAGCTGCATCAAACCAGTCTCAGGACTGAAGACCACAACAACAACATTCGTGTAGTACGTAAAGAAATATGAATGTTTTAGTTGGACCACTTTTTTCGCTTTGTAACAGATGGCGCTGTAATAGTCACAAACGTATTAGTACGTGGTATCTCGTAACATTCCGTCAGTGTGGACCGTATTTGCTTCGTGATAAATTACCCGTGTTAAGATGGACCGTTTACCAGTTGCGGGATAGGTAGATATAGTGTTGATGTATGGCTATTATGATCAAAATGCCCAACATGCGTGTGCTATGTATGCTGCTCGGTATCCTGGACGACATCATCCAAGTGTCCGAACCGTTCACCGGATAGTTACGTTATTTAAGGAAACAGGAAGTGTTCAGCCATATGTGAAACGTCAACCACGACCTGCAACAAATGATGATGCCCATGTAGGTGCTGTCGCGGCTAGCAGACAAATTGCGCGAGAATCGGGAATCTCAAAAACGTCGGTGTTGAGAATGCTACATCAACATCGACTGCACCAGTACCATATTTCTATGCACCAGGAATAGCGTGGCGACGTCTTTGAACGTCGTGTGCAGTTCTGCCACTGGGCACAAGAGAAATTACGAGACGATGACAGATTTTTTGCACGATTTCTATTTAGCGACGAAGCGTCATTCACCAACAGCGGTAACGTAAACCGGCATACTATGCACGATGGCAGCGACAAGTGAAACATCAGCGACCTTGGCGGGTTAATTTACGGTGCAGCATTATGGGAGGAAGGGTAATTGGCCCCCATTTTGGCGATGGCAGTCTAAATGGTGCAATGTATGCTCATTTCCTACGTAATGTTCTACCGATGCTACTACAAGATGTTTCACTGTATGACAGAATGGCGTTGTACTTCCAACATGATGGATGTCCGGCACGTAGGTCGCGTGCGGTTCAAGCTGTATTAAATAGCATATTTCATGACAGGTGGATTGGTTGTTGAAGCACCACACCATGGCCCGCACGTTCACCGGATCTGACGTCCCCGGATTTCTTTCTATGGGGAAAACTGAAGGATATTAGCTATCGTGATCCACCGACAACGCCTGACGACATGCGCCAGCGCAATGTCAATTCATGTGCGAACATTACGGAAGGCGAACTACTCGCTGTTGAGAGGAATATCGTTGCACGTATTGCCAAATGTATTGAGGTTGACGGACATAATTTTGAGCATTTATTGCATTAATGTGGTATTTACAGGTAATCACGCTGTAACAGCATGCGTTCTCAGAAATGATAAATTCACAATGGTACATATATCACATTGGAACAACCGAAATAAATGTTCAAATGTACCTACGTTCAGTATTTTAATACAAAAAACCTACGTGTTACCAACAGCTCGTCCAAAATTGAGAGCCATATGTTTGTGACAATTACAGCGCCATCTATCACAAAGCGAAAAATGTGGTCCAACTAAAACATTAATATTTCTTTACCTACTACACGAATATGTAATAAAAAATGGGGGTTCCTAATTTTAAAAACGCAATTGATATCCGATTGACATATGGCACCGCCATCCAGCGGGCCAACGATAGCGCCATCTGGTTTCCTTCTTCAAGCTAGACGCATTTCGTTCTTTGTAGTTTTTTCGTTTGACGCTTATTTCGTGAGATTTTTGGCCCGGTCACGATCAATGGACCACCCTGTACATTGATACGAGGGTGAGTCAAATGAAAACCTTAAATTTCTAATAACAAATCGAAATTTCACACCATTATCCTGTAAGTTGGTAAGTGTGCTAAAAACGGTGTGCAGAATGGCCTGTAGGTGGCAGCATAGTGCAGATGAACACATACCGTCGCAGTATCAGTATAAAGATGGCCGCCCCACCTGCGACTTGCATCAGGAAAGAATAGCGTTCTGTTACTCGGTTTTTGCGTGGTGAAAGTGTGGAACCTATTGAAATTCATCCACGAATGAAGGTTCAGTACCGTAATGCATGTTTGTCACAGCAGCAAGTCTACGAATGGAGTAGGAAGTTCGCAAATGGTGTGGCATTAGTGGAAAATGCTCCTCGTCCAAGTCAGGCACAACGAGTTGTAACTCCACAGAACATTGCAGCAGTTGTAACCATAGTGAAGGAAAACCGCCGAGTGACACTGAATGACATTGTAGTATGTTTACAGATTAGTCATGGGCCAGCTCACCACATTGTGCATGACATGCTCCAGTTTCACAAAGTGTATGTAAGATGAGTGCCACGGCAGCTGACTCCTGAAATTAGAGAACGACGTGTTGATGCTTGTGAAGAACTTCTTCGGCGCCCTAGACGAGAAGGCGATGGCTTCCTTGCAAGAATCGTTACTGGGGACGAAACCTGGGCTCACTTCCACCAACCGGAAACGAAGAGAGACAGCAAGGAATGGCGCCATTCCTCATCACCAAAACCAAAGAAGTTTCGAACAAAACCATCAGCAGGGAATGTTATGCTGACTCTCTTTTGGTACGAAAAAGGCGTCATTTTGGAGCATTACATGCCTAGAGAGACCACTGTCACCAATGCATCATACACTGATCTAAAAAATCATCTACGGCCTACAATCAAATCAAAGCGACGTGGATTGCTGTCAGCAGGTGTCTTTTTGCAATATAACAATGCAAGGACCGACACTGGCCGTACAACAAAAATGTTCAAATGTGTGCGAAATCTTGTGGGGCTTAACTGCTAAGGGCATAAGTCCCTAAGCTTACACACTAATTAACCTAAAGTATTCTAAGGACAAACACACACACCCATGCGCGAGGGAGGACTCGAACCTCCGAGGGGACCAGCCGCACAGTCCCTGTCTGCATCGCCCTAGACCGCTCGGCTAATCCCGCGCGGCAGCTGTACAACAGTTGCAATAATCACAGACCTGCATTTTGAGTGTCTTCCTCATCCACCATAGTCACGAGACCTTACCCAAGCATTTTCCATATGTTTGGACCACTCAAAGACGCAGTGGGAGGAAAGAAGTTCCGTTCTGATGAAGAGGTACGCCACGCTGTGCATGATTGGTTGCGCTGACTACCAAAAGAATTTTTTCTAAAGGAATTTATGGACTTTGTAAACGCTGGAGGACTTGCATTAAGCGTGGGGGAGATTATGTTGAAAAGTGGTACAGCTTTGTACCACTTCTGCGCTATAAACAATATTTAAAAAAAAATATTTAAGGTTTTCATTTGAGTCACCCTCGTATTTGAGGGAGGCCTCCATTTCAGACAAATTGGATGATTTATTCAAGAGAAAGAGTTCACAAATCGAGGAAGTCAGTAACGCGTTGGTTCACCTCTGCCCCGTACTCAAGCACTTATTGAGGTTGGCATTGATTGATAGAGTTGTCGAATATCTTTCTGAGGGATATCGTGCCACGCATTAGATCGTATAAATCTCGAGCTGTTTGAAGGACCCTGACCATAATGCCCCATGGCCTGCCATGAATGGCAACAAAACGGAGTGTGGAATATCGTCGACGTACCACGGTGTGTAAGGGTGCCGCGGATGACAAAAGGATCCTGATATTGAAAGAAATGGGACCTAGGACTACCACTCCTTGTCGTCAGACCGAATGGCTGATGAGTGTCAGGTTGGTATCCTACTGCTGTCCGAGGCACCTCCAGACGCTCACCAGGACTCAGTTGGAAGCGGGACTCATCACAAAAGCTTTACTCCAGTCAATGAGGCCTCAGGCCGAAGACATTTCTGGAGGCGCGCCGGACAGAGGATGGATAGCAAACTGACTCTTGCCCGTCTTACGGCCCGACAACTAGAAGTGTTGGTCTGTCGTGCCATTTCTTTTCATAGCAAGGCAGCTTTGGTAGGCATCAGCAGCACGATATTTTAAGTAATGTTTTCTTGCCCTTCACGACAAGCTATTCTGGGCTTACATTTCAGCAAGGTAAAAGCCCTCCACACAAGGCGAGAATTTTTGTAATAGAAGACTGTTACCCTTGTAGACGGGATTGGCACCGTTTCGGAAACAAAATGTTTTTAATGGGATAAAAGAGACGTATGGGAATGCGAGAATTGTGTTAGCGCTTTTTTTTAAAGTGGATATGTTACTTTGTCTTCAATTACTGGTGCTGTTCTTAACCACAGCGCCATCTCAGTCGGACTTCTGAGTGTAAGTTGGTTTTTATTAGTGATATTTATACTGAAGTTAATGTGGGTATTAATGTTCCGAGTGTTTTTATTAAATCTGATATTCGGAACTTTATGATTGTAATTACAACAATACACATGATTGTGCACAAAGTTTAAGCAAAACTGGTGGTAAATCGAAAATTAATGGGATTTGTAGCCACATATAATGTCGATCGAAATATTTGTCAAATGATTCAAAAACTGTTAGCGAAAATGTTTAATGTCTTTCGGGAACAAGCGCTTTAAATTTTTTTCGTAGCGCTTTAGCAACCACAGAACACTCGTACTTTAATTAGTCATTATGTAATAAACAGTAAGGCACAAAGTATTGCAGTTACCACCACTGGATATTTGTGGAGTTGTTTTGCTTTCGATTTCCTGAATTTCATTAATGTAGTATTACAATAGCTCAAAATACCCGAAGTTGCGACATATAACGACTTCCAAAAACTGACTACTGACACAACGTAGGCCACATAGTCTCTAACACTACTCACGGCAGCTTTCTCATTCTGCAATCCTGCGAGGTATTATGTAATCCCAGACTGTAGTCGCCCTGCACGCTTCAGACAAGTAGACACAGAACTGAACTCTACCTGGCGCAATGTGAGAGGGTGCGTGCGACTCGCTTCCGTAGGTAGCTGGTGCATACCGGGTCGATAGTTCCCTGAGATATGCACAGCGATTATGTACCAGATAGGAATATACAAAAGCAGGGCGCAAATCATTGCTTTACTGGAAAGGCAGCTTCGAAGAACAGCCGGTGAAATTACCATCACACCCCAAAGAGCGAGACAATAAAATCGGACTGCTCGCTTTTATAAATCCAGAGATGTATCCTCCCTCAAGGAAAGCTACCACACGTTGCGAAGGAGGGATGTTAAGACCTGGAGATCTTCTCCCTCTTAATATCGGGATTAACGAGAACCTATGAGAATGAAATGGGGGTGCCTTGCAGCTGACAGCAACAACATGTGTGATTTCGAAGAAATCCAAACTACACCGCATCTGCTACAATACCCACTAACGCGAATTGCTGTACTAGTGACCTAATACAAGGAAACGCAAATACATGCAACTTGGCCCAATACTGGGCTGATACTGTCTAACATTCTGTGTTTTATGAACTTGTTTCACTGTTTTTTTTTTCTATTGCTTCACATGACCTTCCACTTGTCAAACTTTATTAGTGCATATACAAACTTGTGTGCATCCCCGGCACAAAATAAAAAAAATCTTTAATAATTGTGCAGAAGAGCAGTGCCTGTCTTTTTACTACTTCTTATCTTATTTGTGTTTCTGAAAGTACTTGTTTGGAGTGTAGCCATGTATGGAAGTGAAACATGGACGATAACTAGTTTGGACAAGAAGAGAATAGAAGCTTTCGAAATGTGGTGCTACAGAAGAATGCTGAAGATAAGGTGGATAGATCACGTAACTAATGAGGAGGTATTGAATAGGATTGGGGAGAAGAGAAGTTTGTGGCACAACTTGACTAGAAGAAGAGATCGGTTGGTAGGACATGTTTTGAGGCATCAAGGAATCACAAATTTAGCATTGGAGGGCAGCGTGGAGGGTAAAAATCGTAGAGGGAGACCAAGAGATGAATACACGAAGCAGATTGAGAAGGATGTAGGTTGCAGTAGGTACTGGGAGATCAAGAAGCTTGCACAGGATAGAGTAGCATGGAGAGCTGCATCAAACCAGTCTCAGGACTGAAGACAACAACAACAACATCTTACTCGTAAGTTAAAAATAATATTTAGTATAAGACTGTAGATGTCATCTGTAAACCTATGACCCGAAATAAGACTCATGAGTACAGGTGATATTTAACACACAGAAATGAACAAGAAAAATTACTATGTCGCTAGTCTTTATTAAAGTACTTCCACTCATTATGATGCTCCTGTCTCAACTGTGCCGCCAAATTTGAAACAGTGATTAAAAACAAGTCTGATAGTACTTCAGAAACACTTCTGATATCTGTGAAACTGCGTCCCATGGCAGTTTCTCCCGTGGGACAGATTCTTCAAGAGATTAGAGATAAATCAGTGATGACTACAGTTGTAATTACGTTTTAAATATGAATAGCTCTTCCATTCTGTAGCAGGATATAATCTATTAAGAAATTTTCTCACTTCATGAAAGTGAGTGCCGCATGAACTCCAATCCAGACCGTTGCTTTTCGTTCCGTGATGGAATCGGTACTGTTACATTGGCAGCCACATTACATATAATTTCCTGTCAGTTGCGTCGACTGATTTCACCGAGGCACACAGAGGGCGCGATTGTTCCTGCCCGACCAAAAACAGCAACGGCACGCGAGACCGCCGATACTCTTGGGCGGGTGAGACGGTGCGTTGTCGATCAGTCGACAACACAGGCCACTCCCATTTGACAAGAGGTCTAACTTGGCCTGCCGATGCGTGTGCTGATGAAAGTGGTGGGCTCCAACACTACAATTACCTAGCCATTAGCTGTGAATAGCTGCTAGCGAAGAGCTTTTGCAGATCGAGTTCTAGTGAGGGTAGAATTGCTGAGGGCAATGTGCGCGTTTATTAAAAGCATGCTAATACTAGGGTCAGTCAGAAAGTAATGCCTCATAGTTGTTTCTCCTTAAGTAAGGTTTTTAAGGGAAAAATTTGAACTCTACACTATTCCGCAAAGCTTTTCTCCCGTCTACTGAGTAGTAACTTACTCCCTCAACAGATGTCAGCATTGCAGTCGCTTGCAAAATGGACGACAACGCTGTTCGTATTAGATAGCGTTCTCTGAAACAATTCTTGAATACGGAAGGTGGGACGCCCATTCAGCACGAAGCTGAACTGCAAACATCGTTGACTGACGAAACGCGGAGCGGCTGGCTGATGACAGCAATGACTCCGCGAACTGGAATACACGCCCTTCTCGGAAGATAGACCAAGTCTGCCGAAATGATGGGAGACTATACTAAAAAGTCTAGAGAAATCGTCAGTGTTTTGATTTGAACCTATTTAGTTGGAAATCCCTGACAAATAAAAAAAAAGGAAGTGTCACTTGTGTGTGTTATTTGGTTTTCTGAAAAGATATCTGAACGAAATGGCTGTGAAGCCCGATTTTGATTATGTTATATTTCGTTAATTTTACTTAACTAGTGACAATAGTTAATTTTATTCCGTTTTTCAATGGGCCTTAAGTCCGGGTAATGATTGCGGAAAGTTGTTTTTTGTAAGAAATATTGTTACGGATAACCCACGTAATCGATCCAGTCCTACCATACACCCGTCGCTCCGCTACACTTTTCCTGGCCAGTACCCCAGCATCCATTGACTAGATACTAAATCAGGGGATTCCCTGGAGAATCGCTGAGGTAAGGGGACACCAAACAAAGGTACGGAGGATAGTGCATACTTTGAAGTCTTCATGGAGCGGCTGGCTGATGACAGCAATGACTCCGCGAACTGGAATACACGCCCTTCTCGGAAGATAGACCAAGTCTGCCGAAATGATGGGAGACTATACTAAAAAGTCTAGAGAAATCGTCAGTGTTTTGATTTGAACCTATTTAGTTGGAAATCCCTGACAAATAAAAAAAAAGGAAGTGTCACTTGTGTGTGTTATTTGGTTTTCTGAAAAGATATCTGAACGAAATGGCTGTGAAGCCCGATTTTGATTATGTTATATTTCGTTAATTTTACTTAACTAGTGACAATAGTTAATTTTATTCCGTTTTTCAATGGGCCTTAAGTCCGGGTAATGATTGCGGAAAGTTGTTTTTTGTAAGAAATATTGTTACGGATAACCCACGTAATCGATCCAGTCCTACCATACACCCGTCGCTCCGCTACACTTTTCCTGGCCAGTACCCCAGCATCCATTGACTAGATACTAAATCAGGGGATTCCCTGGAGAATCGCTGAGGTAAGGGGACACCAAACAAAGGTACGGAGGATAGTGCATACTTTGAAGTCTTCATGGAGCGGCTGGCTGATGACAGCAATGACTCCGCGAACTGGAATACACGCCCTTCTCGGAAGATAGACCAAGTCTGCCGAAATGATGGGAGACTATACTAAAAAGTCTAGAGAAATCGTCAGTGTTTTGATTTGAACCTATTTAGTTGGAAATCCCTGACAAATAAAAAAAAAGGAAGTGTCACTTGTGTGTGTTATTTGGTTTTCTGAAAAGATATCTGAACGAAATGGCTGTGAAGCCCGATTTTGATTATGTTATATTTCGTTAATTTTACTTAACTAGTGACAATAGTTAATTTTATTCCGTTTTTCAATGGGCCTTAAGTCCGGGTAATGATTGCGGAAAGTTGTTTTTTGTAAGAAATATTGTTACGGATAACCCACGTAATCGATCCAGTCCTACCATACACCCGTCGCTCCGCTACACTTTTCCTGGCCAGTACCCCAGCATCCATTGACTAGATACTAAATCAGGGGATTCCCTGGAGAATCGCTGAGGTAAGGGGACACCAAACAAAGGTACGGAGGATAGTGCATACTTTGAAGTCTTCATGGAGCGGCTGGCTGATGACAGCAATGACTCCGCGAACTGGAATACACGCCCTTCTCGGAAGATAGACCAAGTCTGCCGAAATGATGGGAGACTATACTAAAAAGTCTAGAGAAATCGTCAGTGTTTTGATTTGAACCTATTTAGTTGGAAATCCCTGACAAATAAAAAAAAAGGAAGTGTCACTTGTGTGTGTTATTTGGTTTTCTGAAAAGATATCTGAACGAAATGGCTGTGAAGCCCGATTTTGATTATGTTATATTTCGTTAATTTTACTTAACTAGTGACAATAGTTAATTTTATTCCGTTTTTCAATGGGCCTTAAGTCCGGGTAATGATTGCGGAAAGTTGTTTTTTGTAAGAAATATTGTTACGGATAACCCACGTAATCGATCCAGTCCTACCATACACCCGTCGCTCCGCTACACTTTTCCTGGCCAGTACCCCAGCATCCATTGACTAGATACTAAATCAGGGGATTCCCTGGAGAATCGCTGAGGTAAGGGGACACCAAACAAAGGTACGGAGGATAGTGCATACTTTGAAGTCTTCATGGAGCGGCTGGCTGATGACAGCAATGACTCCGCGAACTGGAATACACGCCCTTCTCGGAAGATAGACCAAGTCTGCCGAAATGATGGGAGACTATACTAAAAAGTCTAGAGAAATCGTCAGTGTTTTGATTTGAACCTATTTAGTTGGAAATCCCTGACAAATAAAAAAAAAGGAAGTGTCACTTGTGTGTGTTATTTGGTTTTCTGAAAAGATATCTGAACGAAATGGCTGTGAAGCCCGATTTTGATTATGTTATATTTCGTTAATTTTACTTAACTAGTGACAATAGTTAATTTTATTCCGTTTTTCAATGGGCCTTAAGTCCGGGTAATGATTGCGGAAAGTTGTTTTTTGTAAGAAATATTGTTACGGATAACCCACGTAATCGATCCAGTCCTACCATACACCCGTCGCTCCGCTACACTTTTCCTGGCCAGTACCCCAGCATCCATTGACTAGATACTAAATCAGGGGATTCCCTGGAGAATCGCTGAGGTAAGGGGACACCAAACAAAGGTACGGAGGATAGTGCATACTTTGAAGTCTTCATGGTGTGGCTCGATGAATATTTCACTAACAGAACCCATTACGTTACGCTGGACGGGAAATGTTCTACAGAAATCGATGTGACCATAGGCAGCATTGGACTGTCGTAAGAAAATGCTGAAAGTGTTAGATGAAATTTCCAATTAATGCAATGAATGTGGGTAAATGTGGATAAAGAACATCACAATACCAATTACAAGATTGGCGGCGAATATCTTGAGTACATTACATCGTGAAGTATGCAGCAGTAACGTTAAGAAGCGATGAGCAGTGATCATGTGAAATCAATGAAGTCAGCGTTAGGTAATACGAAAAGAAAATTTACATTTGCTGGAAGGTTTCTGGAAAAATGCAGTGCATCCTTAAAGGATGTATGCAGATAGATCAAGTTTACTGTCTCACCGTCTGGAGTCCTTCTAAGGTAGGCATACCAACAGACATCAAACTGTTTCAAAAACTCGATGATACAATATTAACAGCTCGGTGCAGACCATACCAAAGAGTGTAAACTGTATAACAAAAGCTGGAATAACGGTAAAACGATGGACTACGTGACAACAATTGCACTATTAGCGTCTCTTGAATAAATCACACTCATTCTCTGCAGGTATTTGACCACATGTAAGGCGTATAAGCAGAGAGATTTTACGTAATTTAATTGCAGCAAATTATAGTTATTTACTAAGCACAGATTATTTATTTACTCGGTAGTTGCATACAATTTTGAAATCAATCTTTTACGTTAAGTCAGCAGTAGTGCCAAAATAGTAGTGAACATGAAATTCTATAAACATTTTGTATGCTGTAACACAATTTTCTCCCTTTACTTTGTATTGGGTTATCTACAGTAACAATTGCACTCAATAACGTTCGCATTTACAATTATTAATTTGTACTACTAAATCTAATTTACAGGCATACAACATGCCAAGATTTTAATTCTAAAGGAAATGTAAAAAAATAAGAAGATAATATTGGGAAAAACTCCCCGTAGTGGGCTAAAGATGATGTCCCCTCTGTTATGTGTGAGTATCCATCAACTCTTTACTTAAAAGTCTAGCACCAGTGATCACGGTGACACCTGATGGCTATTCTCGTTACCGCCTGCTAAATTCTCTTCAGTCAGTGCACACTGGATGTGTGTAAAAGTGGGACGTGATGGAGAATAATACATCGTTAGCTTCATTTCATCACCTGCGCCTGATTCGTCTTCATTTTAAAAATTTTCTGCTATTGTGGGCGGAGTGGCTTTTCGTATAGTGAAGGATGAGCAGAAATATTAGACTGAAGCTGTTTGCACATCGTCTAGATGAAGAGAATCAGCAATTGTGCTTACTACATCATAAACCGTAACGGCTGTTTTCCAGCCTAGCAAATCCGCGAAAGACCGTAACATGTAAAATAACAGCGACAAACGGCTTTCGCCATCCGGAACATGCGTCGCATGTAAACATACTGATACACTGATTAGCCAGAACATTATGACGACCGACCTACTATCGATATAAACCCGTCCAGACAATAACAGCGTCAATTGGTGAGCAATGACTGCTAGACACACCCACGGTGAATGTAGTATAAATGAACATGCTGGTTGGGCAGTGTGGTGAAACAGGACAGGCGGAAAACTGTTGCGGAAGTAACATCAGACTTTAATGCTTGGCAGATTACAAGTGCGTCTGAACACACACGGTTCCGAACAGTCCTAACGATGGGCCTCTGCAGCCGACAATCCACGCGACTTTGGCGCAGTGGCAGAGCTTTGCATGGTCTGATGAATCCCGATACCTTCTTCATTATGCCCATGGGAGGGCGCGATCCGTCGCCTTCCAGGGGAACAGTGCATGCGGGCTTAATTGAATAAAATGCAAATAATTTTAATTTTAGTCGCTGTTTGTCCGATTACGCAGTCTCGTAACCGGTTGGCCCTAAATAATACTAGTATGCAATCTGACTGCATAGAATAACAACAAAGAATGAAAGGAAATTTCCGTTAACACAATTAATTAATTAAGACCGCAGCAACTATAAAAGCTACGAAACAACAAAGTACAAATGTTACTGTTCTGTGTGTGGATGTGTGGTTCAACGTACAGATCTGGCACGGTTCTACCTCAATAAGACAAGATATTTTGAACACGATTTACACCGAAGTAATTAAAAAAAACTAGAAATACTATAATTGCATATAGAAACCAGAATTACAGTCTAACACAAGAACACGAGCCAGATGCTTTGTTGACTGAACCTGTGACCAAGAGGCATAAGACATTTGAAATAAAAAATTTTCTTTACCTTCATATATATTACGAAAAATACACTCTGACCATTACAACATCCCCAATCCAACAACAACTGGTGTCTTGCCCAGCAGAACAACTGCACACGACATGGTCACAATTAGTACTCTAACTATGTCTACCTCAGAACTACTACTGCCCTCAGCAACTTCTCAGCTGCAACTGCCGGTGGAGACGGCTGAATAATACTCTTTGGCGCAATCTCAGGCGCTGTGACTCAGTGTAGCCACCTTTCATATGCCCCTTCTCCACGGGCTAGAATTTGATGGTATTTTTGCCAATATTGGTGATGAAAATACCACCAAATTCGTCCAAAAAAATACAGACAAAAATAAAAGATAATATTAAATAAGTAAATACCACATAACTATATAAATTTTGGCTTTGCACTGACCCTTGAATAACCTAATACATAAAATACAGTAAGGAAAACAAATGCTTGCATACATATGATTTTACATAATAGTTTACACAAGTATCATGTGGTTAAACAATTCAGTCAATAGCGTCAGCAATGATGAATAGGTGCAGGTAAGAGTCTCATAACATTTCATAAACAGTAAACACACAAAAAATCAGTTTATACAAATATTAATATAAAAACTTTTCAATAGTTCAATAAACAAGTAGGACTGCTCAGAGTAGTTGACACTTCCAACAGTAGCACCCAGCAAAGTTGAGCAGGTGCAGACAGCAACAAGTGACATCATCTCAGTAGAAGCAGTTCCATCAGTGGCACCCAGCAATGTTGAATAGGTGCAGACACCAACAAGTGACATCATTTCAGTAGAAGCAGTTCCATCAGTGGCACCCAGCAATGTGAACAGGTGCAGACACCAACAAGTGACGTCATTTCAGTAGAAGCAGTCCATCAGTGGCACCCATCGATGTTGAACAAGTGCAGGTAACAGTCCATAATATTTACTATTACTAATTAGACAGTTCATCATAGTTCATCAGCAGTAATTAAACTTCTCCAAGTTGCACCCATCAATGATAATTGGTGCAAGCACGAACAACAGTTTGAATGCAGACACAATTGCTTTTACAAAATTGTTATCAGTGCTCTTACACTAAACATACAAATTAAATAAACACACAAATGATATCAGATAATTGCCATAGTAACTATTACATTACACAAATAACAGTAAACCAATAATATTCAAGGGTGTCAGTGCAAGCCACAACAAACAAATAAAATAATATTTAGGAGATAGGTCGGTACCAATTACCTGGGATTAGGAAAGGACAACACACAAAACACACTCACTCATCTCTCATCCACATATTAAGTACTACTGTGTAATTGAATAGTGTTAACTGTATAAATGCAATTCTGTCAAAGATTTGATGTTCGACATGTGTATGAAGTAGTAGTGACAGCAATGTATAACAGTCGATAATAGTTAGTCAACGTCATAGTCATCATGTCAAGACCAATGTTTGCTAAGCCAAACCAAAATGTACGGTTGCTGAACAACTGTCAGTGTGCCATGATATGCAAATACTTCCTTTCTCCAAAAAAAAGTATATACTGCTTATTGATTTAACAATAATACTATTTCAGTAGAAACAGTTCCAACAGTGTCACCCAGTAATGTTGAGCAGGTGCAGACACCAGAAAGTGACATCATCTCAGTAGAAGCAGTTCCATCAGTGGCACCCAGCAATGTTGAACAAGTGCAGACAGCAACAAGTAATATTATTTCAGTAGAAGCAGTTCCATCAGTGGCACCCAGTAATGTTGAACAGGTGCAGGTAACAGTCCATAATATTCACTATCACTAACCAGACAGTTCATCAAAGTTTATCAGCAGAAATTAAACATTTCCAAGTGACACTCATCATGTTGAACACATGCAGGTAACTGTCCATAATATTTACTATCACTAACCAGACAGTTCATCAGAGTTTATCAGCAGAAATTAAAGATTTCCAAGTGGCACCCATCATGTTGAACAAGTGCAGGTAACAGTCCAAAATATTCACTATCACTAATCAGACAGTTCATCATAGTTTATCAGCAGAAATTAAACATTTCCAAGTGGCACCCATCAATGTTGAACAGGTGCAGGTAACAGTCCATAATACTCACTATCACTAATCAGACAGTTCATCAGAGTTTTTATCAGCAGAAATTAAACATTTACAAATGGCACCCACCAATGTTAATACGTGTAAGCATGACAAACAGTCTGAATGCACACACAATTGATTTTACAAAATCATTATCAATGCTCTTACACTAAACATACAAATTGTAGTAAACACACAAATGATATCAGATAATTGTCATATTACCTATTACAATACACAAATAACAGTAAACCTATAATATTTATGGGTGTCAGTGCAAGCCATAACAACAAGTAAAATAATATTTAGGAGATAGGTCGGTACCAATTATTTGGGATTAGGAAAGGAAAACACACAAAACACACTCACTCATCTTTCAATCACATTTAAGTACTACTGTGTAATTGAATGGTGTTAACTGTGTAAATGCAATTCTGTCAAAATTTGATGCTCAATATGTGTATCAAGTAGTAGTGGTACAGTGTATAACAGTCAATAATAGTTAGTCAACGTCATAGTCATCATGTCAAGACCAATGTTTGCCAAGCCAACTTTTTCTGAACAACTGTCAGTGTGCCATGATATGCAAATACTTCCTTTCTCCAAAAAAAAGTATATATTGCTTATTGATTTAACAAAGTGTGTGTGTGTGTAGACAATCTTCTAGTATCCTAGTCTGCCATCTTCATCCTCCTTGTTCCATGTAAACCAACCAAAAAATATGCTCCTCACTTACTTTACCTCTTATCCACCAAAACTCCAATAATCATCAGCATCACATAATCTTAATACCTCAATAATACCTCTTCAATACGTCAATACATATAAACCTTATCACCAATATCATTAACCTTACCTCTTATCCACCAAAACTCCAATAATCATCAACATTACACAATCTCAATACCTCAATAATACCTGTTCAATACGTCGATACATATACCAATATCATTTCACTTCGACAACACTGTTTCCTAGTCAGTCTCCTCGACCAAGTACAGATAAAATCCCAGTGCAAACTTCAATTCATCATCCCATATAATCCGAAGACACAATGTCCACACACAACCTCTGTGTAATCCATCTGACCCAAATCTTCTACTCATTATAAATTATAAAATACACTCCTGGAAATGGAAAAAAGAACACATTGACACTGGTGTGTGAGACCCACCATACTTGCTCCGGACACTGCGAGAGGGCTGTACAAGCAATGATCACACGCACGGCACAGCGGACACACCAGGAACCGCGGTGTTGGCCGTCGAATGGCGCTAGCTGCGCAGCATTTGTGCACCGCCGCCGTCAGTGTCAGCCAGTTTGCCGTGGCATACGGAGCTCCATCGCAGTCTTTAACACTGGTAGCATGCCGCGACAGCGTCGACGTGAACCGTACGTGCAGTTGACGGACTTTGAGCGAGGGCGTATAGTGGGCATGCGGGAGGCCGGGTCGACGTACCGCCGAATTGCTCCTGGGGTATCGGCGAGGACCATTCGCAACCGTCTCCATGAACCTGGGCTACGGTCCCGCACACCGTTAGGCCGTCTTCCGCTCACGCCCCAACATCGTGCAGCCCGCCTCCAGTGGTGTCGCGACAGGCGTGAGTGGAGGGACGAATGGAGACGTGTCGTCTTAAGCGATGAGAGTCGCTTCTCCCTTGGTGCCAATGATGGTCGTATGCGTGTTTGGCGCCGTGCAGGTGAGCGCCACAATCAGGACTGCATACGACCGAGGCACACAGGGCCAACACCTCTGGTAATCGTCGAGGGGACACTGAATAGTGCACGGTACATCCAAACCGTCATCGAACCCATCGTTCTACCATTCCTAGACCGGCAAGGGAACTTGCTGTTCCAACAGGACAATGCACGTCCGCATATATCCCGTGCCACCCAACGTGCTCTAGAAGGTGTAAGTCAACTACCCTGGCCAGCAAGATCTCCGAATCTGTCCCCCATTGAGCATGTTTGGGACTGGATGAAGCGTCATCTCACGCGGTCTGTACGTCCAGCACGAACGCTGGTCCAACTGAGGCGCCAGGTGGAAATGGCATGGCAAGCCGTTCCACAGGACTACATCCAGCATCTCTACGATCGTCTCCATGGGAGAATAGCAGCCTGCATTGCTGCGAAAGGTGGATATACACTGTACTAGTGCCGACATTGTGCATGCTCTGTTGCCTGTGTCTATGTGCCTGTGGTTCTGTCAGTGTGATCATGTGATGTATCTGACCCCAGGAATGTGTCATTAAAGTTTCCCCTTCCTGGGACAATGAATTCACGGTGTTCTTATTTCAATTTCCAGGAGTGTACATTTTGGTTACCTTGTCCATCATTAAATAAAAGAAATGCATTCATGACCTCTAATAGCCTTTAGTTTGAATAACTTTCTGTAACTAAGTATGAGTACAGAGTGTGAATGATCGTAATAATTCACAGTGTGTACACCACTTCAAGAATCATGGCAAAACAGAAGCAAACATGTGGAGTATTCCTTGTGTTAAGTGTCATTTTCTATTTTAATTGCTTACGAAGAATGCAATGTAATAACTGTCAATGGTCTAAACCTAGTGTTGGCATGTCATATCGTTAGCTTCCTTCCTATTAGCATAAATTTATACAGCTTCCATAAAACCTCCAGCTCATGTGACTTCAATAAAGTTTCTTGTACCAATGTCGTTCATAGAATTATAGCAGTTCATTTTCTTATCTTAAAATATAAGGCACTGAGCGTAAGCAAAACATGCAATAGCGAGTAAATATACCAGTAGAGAACAGAATGTCCACAAATGGTTGTAGCACAATCCCTACAACGAGGTTCTGCCAAGCGAACAATCTATAATTAATACCATAGTGTGACCTAAACTCCATGTTCGTACACAGTATATCAGCATTTCTATATACCAGATTAGAGAGTAGTTATGACAACAAAACAGAAATGTGTAAATATGCAATCCATACGCAAAGCAGCAAATATATATCTCACATAATAAACAGGTCATTAGCATCATATCAGCATAATCAAATAAATGTTCATATGTAATCTTAATAAGTAAACATGAAGGCGCAAGCAGATAAATCACAAAGTATGACTTACATACATAACCATATCAGCACGACTAATCAGGTGACAATTATAATTTAAATAAATAAGTACAGCAGGCACATAATAAAAAAAAATGTGACATCAGTGAAAAAGCAGTGCAGCCAAGCGATGCATACATAAGTTACATAATTAACAAACCTGTTCATTAATCAATCATTGGCAAAATCAGTTAACACAAAGTATAAATCACGTAATCGCGAGCGGCAAATTACGTCTAAACTACGTACCTAAGTGGAAATATGTTTCCTGAAAAATAAACTCAATTAATAGTTACCTTTTTAGTTTATTACTTTCTTCTTCGAAATTACATTCTTCCTGAAATTTTCTCGATAGCAAGTTCTCTTATCGTCGGACACACACAGAATTTATTTGAAGTTCTTAAATATTTTATACAAGTGTATCCTGAAAAATACTGAACGTTAATAACATAATTCATCAAGTCACTATAGCTTTATTCTGAATTTATTCGGAGAAATTAGACTGTGTATTTGTTTACGGCTGTCAGTGCATTCGCACTGAGCACTCGATGAGCTGTAGGTACGCGTGACGTAGGAAGTAATTGTTTGCGGTCAACGACTGCCTTGTGCCGCTCGCAGACTTGACTGTTGCTTTGAGTATGTGCCGCCGCCAGAACACGGTGCGGTATCCTTGTACTCTCTGCGTGTTTATGTATAACTGTTAGTTTCTCAAAAGTATGTCATTCCACAAAAATTTTAACGTTCGATATATGATGTATTCCCTTAGAGCGCCGAGATTTAAGAGTTTCTACTTCGATAGTGTTATCATGAATAATATTGCGAACCCTATATGGACCGTTATAAAGCAGAAGAAATTTGCGACACAAGCCTTTTCCTTTGTGAGACAAACGCAACACCTTGAATATACATCAAACAATAATTGTTTTCTTTGCAGTCCTCCTCAGCACTTTGTTTCAAATCCATATGTGCACGTGATAAAGCATCCGCAATAATATTTGAAGCCCGCTGTATGTAAAAATACTAAAATCAAATTCCTGTAGATACAGCGCCCATCGTGACAATCTTCCATGAGTTAATTTTGCTGACATAAGAAATTCCAGAGCTCGATGATCGGTGTAAACCTTAGTATGTCTGCCGTACAAAAAGATGCGAAATTTTGTGAAAGCCTAAACAACAGCCAAGGCTTTAAGTTCCGTAATCGAATAATTCTTTTGTGATTCAGAGAGAACACGACTTCCAAATGCAATAGTTTTCTGTACTACAACGCCGTTTTCCTCTATCTCTTGAAATAAGTGTGCACCTAGGCCTTTGTATGATGAGTCCGTCGCCAAACAAAAATCTTTAGATAAATCCGGATGTGAAAGAAGTGGAGCGACAACTAAAGCATCACGAAGTTGTTCAAATTCTGATTGAGCTTCCTCATCCCAACACCAATTAGAATTCTTTCCAGATAGTTCACACAAACGAGGTGTGGCCAAATTATCCAATCTAACAAAGCGTCTAAGAAAATTACAGACACCAAGGAAACTACGAACATCACATTCTGTAGTAGGAACAGCATAATTACGAATAGCGTCTTGTTTCTCTGGATCAGGAAGAATACCTTCTTTAGAAATAATATGACCAAGAAATTTCACCTGAGAACGACCAAATTAAGATTTTTCCAAGTTCACTGTAATGCCAACTCTTGCAAAAATACGTAATAATGAATCCAAAATTTTGTTATGCTCACTCCAAGAACGTTTATCAATAAGAATGTCGTCAACATATGAAGTAATATTGTCACGAAGATAAACAGGTAAAATTTCGTTTAAACTACGAATGAATGCTGCTGAAGATACACTAAGTCCAACCGGTAATTTCCGAAATCACTTTTGGCTAAAATAGTCATATCCGGTTATTCTTTATCGACTCTCTAGATAGAGCGATAGTTGAAGAGTAGTTTTGATAGGTACAAAGAATAGTAAAAGAGTAGGCAGTAGTGCAGAAAACTAAAAGGGATATAGCACCACTACAGCTCCGGGCCCTGTGCACGCTACGGCACATATTCACTTAGTGTAGCCACACATAAATTCCAGTTTGTGACTTAGTGGCCAATTTGGTGGAAGTGCGTACATAAATTGGTCTAACCATGAACATGGATGTATGTCATTCTTAGAATTGCGAAAGATCTTAAATTTCCGAACAGTTAAAAAGTGTTTATAGTCAAAGTTTTCGCCTCGTGGCGACAAAGACCTATCGCGTCTGTCCCCGTCCCAATGTCGATTATTGTCAAGTTCGCGCGCCTGGCGCTCTCTTATTGCTTCTCGTAAATTAAATAAATTATTTTCTTCAAAGTCCTCTGCTATCTGTGATTCTAAATTTCTTCTGCTATCTTTTCCTACGATTTCGTTTTCAATTTGTTTGACTTGCTTTCGTAACGCCTCAAATTCCCTTTTAAAGCGTTCATTAAATTTTCCCTGAATTTCAACATGTTTATTTATGTTCTGGTATTCTTCTGTTTCTGCAAATGGCAATGGAGCTGTATCGTCTGAATCTCTGTCCCCATTTAAACTAAGACTCGTCAGTTTATCTGAAATCTCCTCACCTCTTTCCGATAAGTCACCTATTTTTTCTCGCTGTTTATTTATGTCTTCCATAAGTGTCGCCACTCGGGTTTCAGTATTGACACATTTAGTAGTTAACTGTTCATATTGTTGTGTTAGGTTATTTATTCTGTCATTTGGTACAGATTCCTCGATTCTTTCAAATATTTCTTCCTTATCGTGTGCGCGTTGTAAATTTAACTCTGAAAATTTTTGTACTATCACGCGATCTCTTTCTTCCTGTTCTCTATCCTGTTCCTTTTGTCTGATTTCTATTGAAATTTATCTATTATTGTGAGCATTCAAAATCGGTTGTACTTCTTCTCTAATTTCTTTCCTTAGTTCATCTTTCATGTTTTTAAAACATATCTCTATTCTTGAGTCTAACCGTGTTTCCATTGTTTCCATCTCGGTTTTAATTTCAGATCGTAACTGTGATCCCACTGTTTTTAATTTAGATCCAAAATTAAATACTGCACTCATCAATTGCTCCATATTGACTGGTTCGAAACTCTTTTCACCCCTAACACTTGCCGCAAAATCAACTTCTTTCGTCATAGGTGTGAAGCTATCTGTGTTCGGTACTATTCCAGAATCTTCTGTCGTTAATCTCGTATTCTGAAAATATTTTGATTGTGAAAAATTTTGAACTGGTTCCGGACTATTTTCCCGACTTGTTAAATTGTTTTCTGATTCATTATTCATCATACTGTTCTCCTGTGTTGGCGAATTCGCCATGTTAACAATTTCGTCATTCTCACTATCCATCATTTTTGCCTTTTTCATCGATCGCGTAATCATTTACAAAACTTGTCACAATACGAAAATTACACAGAATATAACACTATCATCAACAACACCATTCACACGAAATGCTTCCCGACAAACACGCCTAACGAACAATTAAAATCTTCATAGTTGCACAAAATTGTAAACCCGTATACAAGATATCAAAAATTAAATTCTGCCAATATACCATTAGAAAAATGACAAGACAACTACAAGTGTTCAATTACCAAATCTACACATGCAATATAGACTATAATTACTAAACTACAAATTACTACAACAATACTACTGTCTGCTATTTTTACTATCAAAAGAATTCCGAGGGACGACCCGAAGCAGCGGTCGCCACGTGCATGGGGGCTTCATTGAATAAAATGCAAATAATTTTAATTTTAGTCGCTGTTTGTCCGATTACGCAGTCTCGTAACCGGTTGGCCCTGAATAATATTAGTACTCATTCTGACTGCATAGAATAACAACAAAGAATGAAAGGAAATTTCCGTTAACACAATTAATTAATTAAGTCCCCAGCAACTATAAAAGCTACGAAACAACAAAGTACAAATGTAACTGTTCTCTGTGTGGAAGTGTGATTCAACCTACACATCTGGCACGGTTCTACTTCAATAAGACGAGATATTTTAAACACGATTTACACTGAAGTAATTAAAAAAAACTAGAAATACTATAATTGCGTATAGAAACCAGAATTACAGTCTAATACAAGAACACGAGCCAGATGCTTTGTTGACTGAACCTGTGACCAAGAGGCATAAGACATTTGAAATAAAAAATTTTCTTTACTTTCATATATATTGAGAAAAATACACTCTGATCATTACAACATCCCCAATCCAACAACATCTGGTGTCTTGCCCAACAGAACAACTGCACACGACATGGTCACAATTAGTACTCTAACTATGTCTACCTCAGAACTACTACTGCCCTCAGCAACTTCTCAGCTGCAACTGCCGGTGGAGGCGGCTGAATAATACTCTTTGGCGCTATCTCTGGCGCTGTGACTCAGTGTAGCCACCTTTCAACAGCTCCTTGACGGAGACAAGTTGATGCCGGCTTCTTTATGCCCTGGGTAACATTCACGTGGGCATCCATGGGTCCAGTGGGTCTCGTGCAATGCACCACGACGGCCAAGGTGTATCGTACACTGGTTGAAGACCACGTACATCCCTTCATGACAATCATGTTTCCCGACAGGGGTTGCATTTTTCAGCAAGATAATGCACCATGTCACAAGGCCAGGAGGGTGATGGAATGGTTCGAGAAACACAGTGCCGGGTTCCACCTAATGTGCTGGCTCCAAAACTCGCCACATCCGAACCCAATCTAACACATCTGGGATGTGATTGTATGTGGTGTCAGAGCTCATTATCCCCTCTCCGTAATTTACGGGAAGTAGGTGACTTGTGCGTGCAGACGTGATGTCAACTCTTTCCAGCGACTTACCAAGGCCTCAGTGCTTCCACGCCACGACGCGTCGCCGGATTTAACCGGTGCAAAGTTGGACATATGGGCCATTAGGTAGGTAGTCATAAGGTTCAAGCTGATAAGTGTAGTTCTTTAACGTTATGAATTATTATGACCGCTGTCTAACCAATACACATCTTAATAGATTTTGAATTATCTGTCAGATATACTGATGTTACTATAGTAACTGAAATATTAGGAAATTACTATTTCTCGGTTTCTAAATCCAAACGGATTCAAGATGCAGTGGCACTGTAGAGAGTACATATCTCTGAAGCGATAATACCAAAATTTATCAGTTCGTAAATTTTTTTGTTTCAAAACGGATTCTTAATTTCAGGGTGTTTCAAAGATACAAACTTCCTGCATTGCTACAAAATTTGGACTCTTGTCTAAAAGATGTACAGCACTGAATCCGTTATGGAACTTTCTTGTGAAGAATTAATAAAAATCCCAGGACATAGTAAATGAGACACAACATTATCGAATCTTCCTCGTACCGTGGTCTCACTAATAAATTTCATCTAGAACACGAACGCGATGTAGCGCGCACGCTAATGGAAATATAACCGTACAGAATTTATGTCCAACACATTAGCGTTACAGCTCTCACCTCAATGAATGGATAGGCTAGTAAATCATCATTTCATTCATTTTCATTAGCTATGAACCGTTGAAATGTTTCCAGTACGACAAAACACAAGCTACTTTTAAACAGTTACATTATATTTCTTTTTTTTTTTGTTTTGTTTTCGTGGATTTTATTTTTATTACTACCTTGACGCTAATTCCTTCGACTACACAATTAGTAGTTTATTTGCAATTACTTTTTGGTTAGATTTGTGAGTATGAATATCATAACAATCAAACCATTCTACAGAACGAAAACGGATAACAGTACAGATTCTTAACTATAGTAAATATCACAAACGTTTGAAGAAAGCAATCTAGACATGGACTGCTTTAAAGACAAGGTATCAATAGCTGCAGGCGAAAAAAATAACGGTACTTTTGGTTATATTAACAAAAGTTCGCAAGTAAATAAAACTATTCATATATTTTGCGAACTTTTATCAAGCATGCTGCTGCAGTACCTCACGAGTAATAACAATAATAATAATACTGCAGCGCGGTTATTGTGTACATTTGGTAATAAAAGGACACAAATGAAAGTCTCCGGTAATCCATCAGTACCAGTGGGAGAGCATGTTACGCAAACATGTACTGCCAACAAAGTCGAGTGTAGTGGTGCCAACTGGATTCCGTAACTTCCAGTAAGAAACCTACCAATGATCGGATAACAACAGCTGTCGTCTGACTACTGGTGGACTTATTAATAGAAGTTACAGAATCCGGTTGATTTTGGTCCCGCTGTAATCGACTTTGTTGGTTGTACATTTTTGCGTAACATGTTTAATAAGCTGTACTGCTTCAATTTGAAGATTCAGTTGGTTTTGTCACTGTGGTTCGTTCGATGATGGCAGACTGCGCTTGAGGCCTGAAGATGACGCATTTTATCGTCGAAACTGGTAGCATCTTTTGAATAAACGACGTTGGATTACATTAGAGATTTTGGTTTCAATTATCATTATTCAAGAAACAAAACTAGAGGCTATGTGGGAGACAAAAGTAAGACTTTTGGGAGCAGATATCGGCCTGAGGTAGAATAAATATTTACATAAATTGTTTATTCTACAATTATGTAGACGGCATACCTATGTTAACAGGAGTAGTTTCACGTCTTCAGGGTCACCTTCAGTCTAATTTCACACAAAACGCTGGTCTTGGTAACAAACACTTTAAAGACACTTGTGTGAAAATTTAGATTCATACCTGTAAAAATCGACTGAAAAGCAATCACAGACTTTCGATTATGCATTCGCTGAGATATTTTCCTTTCCTACCGACATCTTTAGACAGGAGACTCCGCTGAACATTGTTATTCTGGTTCGTACGTTGATTGAAGACTTGTATTCTTGATGTTATGTTATATTCTTAGTGCTCTCAAAGTACGTGTGAAACAATTTAAGTGTTGCTAACCTAAATATTTTGGCATCAGCAAATTGTTAAACTCCAGTTAAAACAAACATCATTATGCAGAAACAAGTATACTTCTGTTTCATTGGCTTGAAAAGTATTTTGGCAAACTATTCAAAGTTAACTGGAAATCATTCAAAAAATCAATATTAGCCTCAAGGATATAAAAGTAATCCTTCTCACATATTTCAACTATACTGCTGAAATTCCATTCAGAAAGTCAACTGATTAACTGAAAAGGAAATCAGATATGAGTGCTCCGAAAGTAAATATCTCCCCTTTATTATTTAATATGAGATCAAGAAATTGTTTCAAAAATGGAAATTCTTGCCAGTTTAATATCAATCTGAGTATCGTTTGAAACACAGGAAATTTGTTCTAGCATGCAGGCCCGTAGTCTGATCCGAAGTTTCAAAAGATGATCTGCACGATGGAATTATCGTGAGAAACAACGTCTCTCGCATATAAGTATGGTTGATGGCCTCAGTTAATCTATATTCAACTGACATTGGATTAACTAACTGCCGAAATGGTAACCAGTATTCGATTACTGCATACTTATTTTACCAAGATTTGCGCACACGAAAAAAAAAAAAAACTGAACATGGCGTACATCTTCGTTCGAAAATAACAGGAAACCCATGAAGTTTTAAACTCTCTCAGATATAAGTGACACACGTGTGGTGGGTTTGCATGGTACTGGGGAACGCCGTGTGAAACAGGCGTTACTTTCGAAGTTCGCGATTAACTAGGTTTTAAATGATGTGGCAGAAGTAACTACGTTAGACATAGTATTGAGTAGAGCATTAGACATTAAACAGAATTAATACTTGCACTAGACAAGTTAACGAGCAAGCCATTGGTAACTCAAAATTCAGCTAATGTTGAATCCCGAGTCGCAAAAGAATTGAAGCGAAAAATTAAGGCACGTGACTTCAGCTGTGAAACGACTCTAATTCTGTCACAAAGATCTTAAACTTCACACGATGCAACTGCAGCGAGTATGCTCACCATTCTGGCTCCCGCCTCGAATCTCGAACGAAGACCAACTAATCTCCATCGATTTCAGAACCAGAAAACTGCTGTTCTCTGCCACTCCCTGAAACAGACTCCTCTGTCTACCGCCCTCTGGAACAAAATATTCTCCAGAGCTGATTGTCTCCTGTACTCCTTCGTTTCTTTAACTCTGACTTCTCAACAAAAATAATTCCGGAAGAAGTCCGTGGAATACAACAGGGACTCGTGCGTATTTGTCCCACCTATAGGAAGAGGAAAAATTTTCCACACGATTCCCCTCTTCTCGACTTACGAGCATCTGAAAGATCCAAGCCAAATATTAGTGGACACTGAGGGCTCTAGTCTTGACATTAGCTTGTGAGACATGAGCAACACATCTGTTTCTCGCTTTACCATCCTGAATATTTTTTGAAAGTGTCTTAACTCTTTCCACGGTTTTAGTAAACGCCTTTGGTATCACAAATCTGTTTGTGTGGCCAACCTCCGCAGCAAGCATATAAATATTTATTTTGTAAATAATACTGCCTTTTCCTGCTGCTGGTTGCTTTATTTATCCCATAGCCGTTTCGCCTTCTCCTGTTCTAAGGCATCATCAGTGGTATCTATAACGATACAGTTTTGTTAGTTTTAGGCTATTAACCAGTTCACTTCGGGATTTTTTCTAAAAAAAAGTAATTACTTACGATTTTCTGATTTGCTTTTCCTCACATCTGGTCTGGAGGTCGCACTACCACTTTTATCACTGCCATATAATAACATCTTTGTGTTCTCGCCTTCCACACGCTGTTCAACGTGTTTCTCACTCTTTTTTGTGGTGGACTATTGTTCTTTTGTCACTCGATACAATTATTTCATCGTACATTGTTTTTCACAACGTAAATGTTGCTACTCCATTACGCGTTTCATCTATGGTATGTTTACCTATTTGCTGCCAACCTAACGAAGTATATGTTCGAGACTAACTTCTATTTGGTGTATCTGTAACTTCCTACTTATCTGTAACTTCCTACTTAATCAGCGGGCTGTCAATGTTCGAAATAGGCCTTATTTTCTAAGCTCTCGTTCTTGGGCTGGAGCCATCAAGACTACATGAGGCGTGTGTCCGCTGTTAACCAGCGAAGCGTCCACCTTGGCGCAAGCCGGCAAGGACACAACATGACGAACCCTTGCCAGTCCTACGAAATGACCGGCGGCGGCGGCGTCTCTTCTCAATACTTTACGCAAAGGTGCTGACGGCAGAAAGGGAGCCGCCTCGGCCTAAGAGGCACAAGACACACATGTGAATCTCAGCCATCCGAACATTATCTCAAACGAACGAAAAACTATTATTTCTGTAGTATTTGATACGCTTGTTCTTCGACCTATTAAGAACAGTATCAAACTATCTAAAGTCTATTGTAATGAGTTAATTGCAAGATTGGCTGCAAATGTTTCTTCTGTGGCCATACTGAAATTACTGTTGCAGTCCAATCCTAACTGACTTGTAACTATAGCAGGCGCATGTCTCCGTGAAAGTGGAAGTATTGAGGTACACGCCAATATCTTCTCGTGTTCCTTTGTAATTAATGTAATAAATTTAATTTTAATAAATTTATTTATTAAATTTTATCGGTCCACTTCTACGTCGTCTATTGTCAGATCACATGAGTTTAGTTAGGAAAGAAATGAGGAATGCAGACCCTTGTCATTATTTAATAACTGCTAAACCTAAAGAAAACACTGGCGCTTTTTCCGAGAGGTTGGTTGAATTCACAAACTTTTAACAAGTGCCAAAAGCCAATTGAGAGATTAAAAAAACAAAAAGACATAAGAAGATTGTGTCAACTCTCTCTCAGTGCAGCTTATAATATATTTTGGAAGCGTTTCGGTTACACACCACATCAATCATATCTTTCGTACGTTTCTAATCATTTTGTAATAATTACATTTCCACCATGTAGTTATAATCAATTTTTTGCAATTTCATTATCATAATACTTATATAAGGAGATAGTAACAATTTCACTTTACATCTTTTGTATATCTGCAACACATAGTAATACTTTTAGGACATTATAATATCATCTCATGTAGGCTACAATTTCGGTTTACATCTGTTCTACGTCTACGACACATGGGTCACATCTTCATTACATACTTTCATAATTAGTACTTTTCTGCAAAATCAGTTTTAAATTGCCTCCTGCTGTGCACACAGCTGCTGAGTAGCCACGCGTTCTCGAAAATGGCTCCACACTACATTGCACACTTCATCGTTAATAGCATTTAACGGTAAAAGACGATAATTGACAGTTACAGAGCAGACAATGACAAATACAGAGTAGAAATTGAATGACAGTGGAATCAAATTATATGCTGAACAATCAATATTTTTCAATACACATTCTCGGTTGCTCATGAGTTTTTCACATCTTCCGCTCTACACATTACGTGTCGTTTTTCAGTTTTGAGAGCGTGTATTTTAGGTGTCTGTCCTACTAATTCTGTATTTATTTTATCTGATAAACGGTTGTTCATGAAACACACTTTCTTTTCATTGACGATTTAGCGAAGGAATCCGAACTCTCAAACCACCTATTTCCATCATTTTAAATTACATCATCTTGAGAATGTACAAAGTTAAACACAGTTAATAAAATTGCTTGCATAATATTCCGTAATAAACTTGTCAGTCAGCAAAATATACTGCGGCGTTTTCGTGCATCGACAAAGATTTTGCACGAGGCACCTGCAGCGTTTGCGCCACTTGAAGATGGGCGAAAACCCGAAATGCATTTTGAATAATAAAAAATGCGTATGAAAGTGGTTGTTTGCTGTATTTCTTAAAGTAACATACTAAATATTAGAAGTATTTGCATGATATATTATGTTCTCCGTTTTTGTCTCAGTTTTCTTTAACATATAAATTTAAAAGAAAAGTCTTATAAATATCTAAAAATAGCTATATGTATAGTTAAAGGTCTGAGAGAAAGATTTTAAGTCTACTTATTTCAATAGCAACAATTTTTTCCTTAAATACAGCACTACATATTTACCTTCACATTCCCCATTTTTCGCACGTTTTGCATAGTTCTGCCAAAAAACACTGTCCCTTATTAATTTCAAAATATTCCTTTTTGAAACCGTTTTTGCAGTCACAGTTTTCTTAGTATTGCTATCGATATATTGTTTAATCCAGGGAGCTTGGCGAAATTGTAATATCTGGTACATTTTGCTTAGAATAAAATTATTGTTCAGGTGCAGTGAATCGCATTTTTTAATCACATAATGTGAAAATCAGATTCTTGGAACTCTTGGATTGTTGATGCTTAGTAGTGAGAACACTTTCTCAGGGTATCATAGTAAACTGGTCTGAAGTTTATGGCTATATTCTAGATACTCATAATGTGTTTCAACACATCTATCTACTAACCTCTCCAGACTTGTCCATTGGTTATGGTAATTGCGTAATTGTCTGAGGATAGGCAGGCTAGACTGTCAGCGCACCATGTGGCGCAGCTGACGTGCGTTTCCAACTAAGATACACACGTAATGACTCACAGTCATAACACATAATGCGCCTGCTAACCTCTCTGACACTGATATCTACTGTGATGGGTTTATAGTATCGGCTGTAGAACTCTCACCATATGTTCAAAAATTGAATATGATTTCTCCAAGCTCCCATGTAATAATTTGGTCTTTCGACTTGTAAATCCCTCCTTTGGGGCTGTCTTTCACCTGACAGGATGTTTCTCCCATTCTGAAATTGTCTTCCACTTTATTTTCCGCAACCAGCTTCAAGCCATCATCTCCACTCCCTGAAGTCCCTCTTTAACATTTATTATTTATTATCATGTTAACTATGCCTGCCACTTTCAATATCAGCAAGAAAAGTAATAACTTTCCCCTTTAGGATTATTCCAGTGGACATATTAGATAAGTGATGACGATTTGTTGGAAGCCGTTTTTCAATTTTTAACAACAAGTTTATTTTTATTCTCTCCATGCCTGCGCATTCTCATGTCGATATGTATTTCATCATCTTACTGGAAATTATGATATTTGAAGCATACTATAATTCTATGGATGTTGAGATAACCCTAGCACAGTCTTAATGACATCAGACGCATAATGCTCGAGATAATGAAACCAAACACCACACGTGCATTCCAGATTCATGTTTTAGGCAAATTGTTGCAGTAATTAAGCCTTCAGATATACATAAGTACGGTTTCTAATACTGTCTTAACTAATTTCATTCAGTATGGGCATAAAGCTATTATACACCGATGTAACTGATGTAAACGCTACCTGTTGCCATCCAGGTTCCTTTAAACATAATTATCACCGCTTCTATAAAAAATAAACGATGGAGCATGGAACAGAAAGTGACGCTACCACTGGTTTTAAATTAATGTTTCTATAAAGCCAATTTGTGTCACTCTAAACCGTCTGGAAGGTAGAAGCACCCTAATAACATTTATATGTCACGTGTTAATAAAAGAAAAAGATTTATTGAAAGACCGAAAGTGCCTCGTAACTGAAACACGACATGTAATTTTTGTAGCAAAAAGTGTGAAACACTCGTCAGCAAAAGAATTACACACTAATGATAACCGAGAATGAGTATTAAATTATGTTAATAAATCGACTGTTTGTTATATAATTAAATCTAAACTGCACACAGTTTCCACCATAAAACAGTGTAAATTGGTATATTTGGCAAAAGATTTAAACGCTTCATAATCGATGATACAATGAGCACTGTTGAGTGGGTCAGCTGCTATGTGCACATTAGGAGCACGATTTACAATCATAAAATCATAACCACTAGGCTACTGATGATCCTATGAGTAATTTACTGATTATGAATATAATGTTCCGAAATTGTAATTTACGTATTGTAGACAAACAAAGGATTTAGACTGAAATTGTAAAATATTTGTGATGATAATATAGAGCACTGACATTGTAATTTGTATGTTCTAGGTGTGGAAAAGTTGTGACTAATATGTTATGTAAAGAAACTCCTTCATAATATATTATCAGCTACATATCTCAATATTTTTGGGATCTCTACCTGTCATGTTTGCTTGGACTTGCACTCCAGACAGATAAGCAAAGTATATGTCTGTTCCATCCTACAAGATGAACCATTATACAATTGCCATCACTACTGGATGAGAATGATGTCATGTGTAGGCAGCTTTCTAATTGGCTGTTTCATTTTTGTCACAGTAAAGTACTGATCTGTAATCGAGAGACATAAATATGTGTCACACAACTGATTTCGAAGCTGCCTTATTTGCTTCTATACAAAAAAAGGCAAATGTAATTCGACTGGAAAACTGTGATTGAGAGAGCTGAATACGTGTGTTGACTTTGTTGCACTCTGATTGGCCACGTCCCAGGAAATGGGCATGGCTTAGGATAAGGCAGGGAAGGGGGGGGGGGCGTGGGAAGGGGTTTGCAGAAGGGAAGGGTGGAAGGGGTAGTATGAAGGAGGGAAGATTAGGGTTTAATGTCCTGTCGACTCGAGTTGATTAGCACAAACTTGAAAGCACAGATAAGGAAAGCGATTGTGCCCAAGCATAGGCACCATCGTAGCATTTGCATGGAAGCGAGGAAAGGGTAGGAACGACGCTTAGGAATGTGTGTGAAAGAGTGAGAGGAAAGGGAAGGGTGACTGGAGGATGGGTGAAAGGCATGGGGCCTGATGGGTACAGGAGGATGGTGGGAGATGGATACGTCGGAAGATGGGACTGAGTGGTGGGGAAGGAGAGGGAGAACAAAGTCAAGGTTAAGGCCAAATGTGGTCTAAATGTACTGCTGCATTCCTCTTTACACTGTACACAAAGTTGAACGTTCTAAGCTTGATATTGGACTGTGTACTTATACGAAATGATTAACCTTGACGACCAATCCAACAAACAATGTCAAAGTTCTCAGGTGACCCATGAATGCCAAAGCTTGCTTCAAATTATGCAGAAGACGCTTTGGTAATTTAGCTATATTATGAGAGGAAATTAAGATCGTGCACGGAATGGTCGAAAAGTTCTGCGAAATTTTTAATGCAAAGTTCTCACCGATAATAGTACTCGCAATTCCTGTCTGTGGATGATTAGCTTTCATCCGATCAATGTGACAAAGTCCTATAAACAATGCTTTATTAACATCGCCTATTGAAGACCATCCCGGAAAATAAGTGGCTTCTGAAGCTCCATAACAAAAGAATTGCCCACTTACCTCCTGCATGTTGAAGAAGCATGGAGATGAAAGGAAAGGGTCTTTTCGACTTCCTATAATAATGCATTGCAAATAAAAACAACGGACTCTTTTGACATCGATTCAGCATTTTACGTTTCATTGTTGCTGCATTATTTTAGCGGCCCGTACCTCAGTAGGTAAAAACGAGCCTTTGTATGATCCCTCCGCTCTCCATCTGTCTGTCTGTCTGTATAACCGACTGTAAGACCCATTTTTCTCAGCTATGGGTAGACATATCAAGTTGAAATTCGTGTCGGATACTAAGGTCAGGTGGTATGAAACAAAAGTATATAAATCAATTACGTCAGAAGATTCGGCCACGTATGTCACACATTTTGATACGCACGAACTCATTCGTCAGAACCTATAGGGTAATTCCTGTTGACCTAAAATCACGAATTTTCGCTAGAGCCAAATTTTCACACTAAACTTAAGTGAAAAAACCGAAAACTGTTCATTTGGAATTATATTACACGAAATTTCTGAACCGCCTGTCTGTCTGTCTGTCCGTCCGTACGTATGTTAATATCCCTTCTTCTCAGGAAAGGATAGAGGTATAAAATTGAAAATTGTGTCTCTTACTAAGGTCTAGAGTCTCGTAGTGATGTAAAGAATTTCAGCTTCTACGTCAATGCAGTCCGAGGATAGTGCTATTTATGTCACATCTTTTTGTATCTGGCGAGTGTCAATATCGATAACAGACAAATATAGTCGAAATATTCGATTTCCGACATGAACGGACTATCTGTATAGAAAATTAATTTTGTACGGAACTCTAGGCGCACAAGCCCTACTCGTCCGTTCTTGATTTTTTTTTTCATAAACACTCCCATTTTTGATCACTGAAGAGAGACGTTTCATAGTCACTATGATACTGCAAAAGAGGACTGTAAATGAAGAGGTGACCGTGAGAAAAAGAGTGAATAACCAACGAATAGTTAACGTTCTACCAGAGGGAGCGTGGAATGTCAAAACTTCGAACGTGGTAGGGAAGCTAGAAAATCCGAAAAGGGAAATACAAAGGCTCAATCTAGATATAGCGGGGATCAGTGAAATGAAATGTGAAGAAGACAAGTATTTCTGGTCAGATGTGTGTGGGTTATTTTCAACAGCAGCAGAAAATCGTGTGACAGAAGCAGAATTCGTTACGCATAGGAAGGTGGGACGGAGAGTGTGTGACTGTCAACAGTTCAGTGATAGGATTGTTCTTATCAGAATCGACACCAAACCAACGCCGAAAACAATAGTTCAAAGATACATAACGACGTCGCATGCTGCAGATGAATAGATAGAGAAAGCATATGAGCATATTGAACGGGTAATACAGTACTTAAACGGGGATGAAAATCTAATAGTCATGAGTGACTGGAATTCGGTTGTAAAGAAAGGAGAAGGAGAAAGTGTTAAGGGCAAGTATGGACTTAGTTCGAGGAATGAGAGAGGAGAAAGACAAATTGCAGCTAGTAATAGCGAATACTCTGTTCGAGAATCACAAGAGGAATAGGTATACTTGGAGAAGGTCGGGATATACGGCAAGATTTCAGTTAGATTACATCATGGTCAGGCAGAGAATCTGAAATCAGATATTGTAAAACATAACCAGGAGCAGATAGATACGCACATCACACAAGACTAGGCTGAAATTTAAGAGACGAGTTATGAAGAATCAGGGAGCTAAGAAGTGTGTTATGGCAATACTAAGGATTGAAGAAATACACTGGAAGAGGCTATAAACGAAGCAGTAATGAATAGCTCGGAAGTCAGTTAAATTGAAGAGAAAAAGGGCAGTCATAACGTACAGGGGAGGTAACTGCGAAGAAACCGTGAGTAACAGGAATATTTCAGTTGAACGACGAAAGAGGGAAATACAAAAATGTTCAGGGAAGTTTAGTATATAAAGAAAAACTAGCCACTTAGGAACGAAATAAGCATCAACTGCAAGGAAGTTAAGGCGAAATGGCAGCATGAAAAATGTGAAGCAATCGAAAAAGAAATGATTGTCGACAGGACTGATTCACCATATGGAAGTCAGAACAACCATCGTTGAATTTAAGAGCAAGGAGATAACATTAAGAATCCAATGGGAATTCCAACGTTAAATACAGAGGAAAGAGCGAATAGGTGGACGGAGTACACTGAGGGTCTATATGAGGTGGAAGACTTGCCTGGTGTGATACAGAAGAAGTAAGAGTCGATATAAAGGAGATAGAGGATCCAGTATTAGAGTCAGAATTTAAAAGAGCTTTGGAAGACATAAGATCAGATAAGGCAGAATGGGTAGATAACATTCCATCAGAATTTCTAAAATCCTTCGGGAGAAGCGGAAACAAAACTACTGTTTACATTGGCGTGTGGGATGTATGACTCTGGCGACATACCATCTGACTTTTAGAAAAAATATCATCCATACAATCTCGAAGACTGTACGAGCTGCCAATAGCGAGCATAGTCGCAGAGTCAGCTTAGCAGCTCATGTATCCAAGTTGCTGACAAGAATAATACACAGAAGAAGGGAAAAGAAAATTGACAAGGTTTCAGAAGACTATCAGTTTAGCTTTAGGAAAGGGAACGGGACATGAGAGGCAGTTCTCACGTTGCGGCTGATAGCAGAAGCAAGACAAAAAAAAATCAAGACAAGTTCATGGGATTTGTCGACCTGGAAATAAGGTTCGACGGTGTATAATGGTGCAAGTTGTTTGAAATTTTGTGGAAAATAGGGGTAAGCTATAGTGAGAGACGGGTCATATACAACATGTACAAGAGTCAAGAGGGAATAATAAGAGCGGAAGGCCAATAACGAACTGTGTTCACATTAAAAAGTGTGTAAGATGGGGTATAATCTTTTGCCCCTCCTTCCAAACTATACTTTGGAGAAGCAATGATGCATCTGAAAGAAACGTTGAAAAGTAGAATTAAAATTCAAGGTGAAAGGATATCAATGATAACATTCTGTGATGAGATAACTATCCTGAGTGAAATTGAAGAATAATTACAGGATCTACTGATTGGAATGAACAGTCTATTGAGTACAGAATACAGATTGAGAGAAAATGGAAGAAAGACGGAAGTAATGAGAAGTAGCAGAAATGAGAACAGCGAGAAACTTAACATGGGGAGTGGTGGTCACGAAGTACATGAGGTTACGGAATTCTGTTACCTAGGCAGGTAAATAACCAACCAATGACGGACCCAGAAGGACATTAAAAGCAGACTAGAGCTGGAAAAAAGGGCACTCCTTACCAATAAAAGGCTGCTAATGCCAAATACAAGCCTTAATTTGAGCAATACATTTCTAAAAATGTACGTTTGGAGCATGGTATGGAAATGCAACATGGACGGTGGGAAAACTGGAACAGAAGATAATCGAAGCATTTAAAGATGTGGTGGTATAATGAATGTTGAAAATTCTGTGGACTGATAAGGTAAGGAATGCGAAGGCTCTCCCCAGAATCGGCGAAGAAAAGAGTAATTGGAAAACAGTGTCAAGGAGAAGGGTAGGATGGTAGGACATCTATTCAGGTATCAGGGAATAACTTTCAACGAACTAGAGGGAGCTATATAACGAAAAAACTGTAGGAGAGAGGTTGGAAGACATCCAGCAAATAAGTGAGGACTTAGGTTGCAAGTGGGCCTCTGAGCTGAAAAGGTTGACACAGGAGAGGAGTTGGTGACGAGCCGCATAAAGCCTGACGATTGAAAAAAAAAAAAAAGATAGTGGATGCTTCTTCTGGAGGAATGTGCCCGTTTACATCTACCAACCAAAGCTACACTCCTGGAAATGGAAAAAAGAACACATTGACACCGGTGTGTCAGACCCACCATACTTGCTCCGGACACTGCGAGAGGGCTGTACAAGCAATGATCACACGCACGGCACAGCGGACACACCAGGAACCGCAGTGTTGGCCGTCGAATGGCGCTAGCTGCGCAGCATTTGTGCACCGCCACCGTCAGTGTCAGCCAGTTTGCCGTGGCATACGGAGCTCCATCGCAGTCTTTACCACTGGTAGCATGCCGCGACAGCGTGGACGTGAACCGTATGTGCAGTTGACGGACTTTAAGCGAGGGCGTATAGTGGGCATGCGGGAGGCTGGGTGGACGTACCGCCGAATTGCTCAACATGTGGGGCGTGAGGTCTCCACAGTACATCGATGTTGTCGCCAGTGGTCGGTGGAAGGTGCACGTGCCCGTCGACCTGGGACCGGACCGCACCGACGCACGGATGCACGCCAAGACCGTAGGATCCTACGCAGTGCCGTAGGGGACCGCACCGCCACTTCCCAACAAACTAGGGACACTGTTGCTCCTGGGGTATCGGCGAGGACCATTCGCAACCGTCTCCATGAAGCTGGGCTACAGTCCCGCACACCGTTACGCCGTCTTCCGCTCACGCCCCAACATCGTGCAGCCCGCCTCCAGTGGTGTCGCGACAGACGTGAATGGAGGGACGAATGGAGACGTGTCGTCTTCAGCGATGAGAGTCGCTTCTGCCTTGGTGCCAATGATGGTCGTATGCGTGTTTGGCGCCGTGCAGGTGAGTGCCACAATCAGGACTGCATACGACCGAGGCACACAGGGCCAACACCCGGCATGATGGTGTGGGGAGCGATCTCCTACACTGGCCGTACACCTCTGGTGATGGTCGAGGGGACACTGAATAGTGCACGGTACATCCAAACCGTCATCGAACCCATCGTTCTACCACTCCTAGACCGGCAAGGGAACTTGCTGTTCCAACAGGACAATGCACGTCCGCATGTATCCCGTGCCACCCAACGTGCTCTAGGAGGTGTAAGTCAACTACCTTGGCCAGCAAGATCTCCGGATCTGTCCCCCATTGAGCATGTTTGGGACTGGATTAAGCGTCGTCTCACGCGGTCTGCACGTCCAGCACGAACGTTGGTCCAACTGAGGCGCCAGGTGGAAATGGCATGGCAAGCCGTTCCACAGCACTACATCCAGCATCTCTACGATCGTCTCCATGGGAGAATAGCAGCCTGCATTGCTGCGAAAGGTGGATATACACTGTACTAGTGCCGACATTGTGCATGCTCTGTTGTCTGTGTCTATGTGCCTGTGGTTCTGTCAGTGTGATCATGTGATGTATCTGACCCCAGGAATGTGTCAATAAAGTTTCCCCTTCATGGGACAATGAATTCACGGTGTTCTTATTTCAATTTCCAGGAGTGTATATTGAAGCATTACAGACCAACTCCAGGCCGATTTTTCAGTATCGAAATTGCCGCCACCGCGCCTCATATTTGCCAAATGGAGACAATGCCCTTTTAAAGACTCAAAAGCACGTTGAATTATGAGTCTTCCATCGTTTCTATTTTGTATCAGGTGTATCATTTGATCTCGTTATAGACTGGTGAGCTAGATGCTCTGTTCATTCCGTAAACCAATAGTCCACAGATCCTTAACGATTTGTGACTAATCAGAAAAAGAATATCATCATCATCGCCGTCTTCAAGAATTACACCTTTTGATCCATTCCGCCTCAGAATGGTTCACACTACCTCCGTAAGGATGTGCAGCCTCCCTCTTGCCTGTTGGGTTGCACGATATTGGAGCTTTGGTTATCCTATAACCGCACATTCGTTGGACATGGTCTTTCGAGGTCATAGGTTCAACATTTGTTTCTTGTCTAACATCGGTACTTCTTTTATAGTCCAACAATGAATATCCCGCTACAGAGCGGCGGAACTTCATCTCTGATGATTCGATTTGACGTAAATAATTAGATGTTAGGGACCAACATTTGCTGTCATAGGGCAGCAAAGGCGACAAAGCTATCACTCCGTAGAGTTCAAGTAATGTTTCTTTCCGTACGCTATGTTTTAATGTTCGTTTTATAGTTCCACAGAAATGTCTGAATCTGGCCAATTTTAGTTCTACATCATCTGACTTGGGGAATTTAAAATTGCACCCTAAGTACTTAAACTCTCTTACGTGTTCAATTTTCTGCCCATCTATAACAATTTTGGCTCTGGTGGATTCCATCCTCGAAATGCCATCTTTTTTATTTTACCTGTCGACCTTCTCGTTCCGTCTTTAACGGCAGTTTGACTTAACTTATGTACTCGAATTTCAACCTTTCCTTCAGATTTTCCTATTATAATCTGAACATTAGCCATAAAATTAAATTCTTAATGTGTCATTTAATAAAAGCAATCAGTGGGGCGGGGGGCAGTGAGCAGCCTGGTCTAACTCCTCGATTGCTGTCAGCAAATTCTTTCCCACTCCTTACACTACAGATCCTCATTTCATTATTTTTGTATAATTACTGAATCACCGTAATCAGATGTTCTGCAGCTCCGTTTTCCGTAAGCGATTATCGTAGTATTTTCCGCTTTTCCCGCATGAAACGTCCTTTCAGAGTTGATAAAAACGTTGTAAGTTGACATCCTAAATTATCTTGTTTTCTCCGTTACTTCTGCCAAAGTGAAATTATAATCACAACATCATCTGCCTTTTTTAAAATCGTATTGTATCTCTAACATACGTGCCTCCACTATTGGTGTTAATCTATCGTTTATAATTTTAGCATTCAGTTTGCAACAGAAATTTGGTAGACTTATTCTTCGGTAATTTGAGCAGTGTGATTAATCGCTTTTCTTGCGGACATGGCTTACCACATCTTAATTCAATTCGTGTGACGCATGTACACTCAGCCAGCAAGCGTTCGTAAAATTTAAAAATCTATGCTTTAGATGATCAGATGCGTATTTAATCAGATCCACGTATATATTATCAGCTCCCGGAGATTTTTTGTTTTTTGTTTTTTTGATTACATGTTGTAGCCCTTGTGTTGTTATCAAATCTACGGAGTCACTAGTATTCGCGTTTTTTTCCAGTTTTTCTTCATTGTCAGTTCATAGAAAATTAAAGTATTTCAACCATTCGTTTTCAGATATTACATTTAACTGTATCACATTCTTGTTTATTCAATTGATTCATAATTCTGTATGCTTCGTTTTGTCTTCCAAGTATATCATATTTATTTCACTTACATATATTTCCCAACTTTCATGTTTAATTTTCCGTATTTCTTTTTCTACCAAATCAGATTTGCTTTTATAATACCCCGTGTAAATCAGTTAATGACAATGTTTTCAGAACGCATCCCTTTTTCTTTTATTAGCTTGCCGATATGGTCATTCCAAATCATTAATTCCCTTTTATAACATTTCTTTTTTCTCTTTCGCAATGCTTGAGTGGCTGCATGCGTTATAATTTCTTTAATAGCATTCCATTCTCCATCGTGTTGTTACTTGCTTGTTTCTTTTGACATTTCTCATTTAGTCCCTTTTGGAATAATTGTTTGATACTACATTCTTCGAGTAGGTGAACCTTAAAAGGTTTTATATCCAGCTGTGTGTTTATGCGTGGTTCCTTCCAGGTGCTTCTAGGTGGCTGCTGCGGATCTTATGTCTTTGATTTCCTGCGTCGGGATGATGTTCCCTGCATTCTGTCCTAGTTTGAATTGGACTACCAACCACTTGAGGGTTGAATATTTTTATCAGAATAGGACGAAGAATAGTGGGTCATCAGCTGGTTATCTTTAGAAATAAATTATGAATTAATTTTGTGTCCCAGAATGTGGGCTCTAATGCTGCCGAACTTGTTGGATCATAAATAAAGGTTTATCATATAGCTGAAGCGATCTTTTTCATTGCGGTACAGTTCTACAAATGTAGATGCCCACAATATAAAATTTTCTGCAATCTTCCATCTTTTTTTAAAAAAATAAATCTGTTTTAATCCAAGCTTCTGTAGACTCTTGTGTCTTTTATTCTTACCTATGACTTTTTATTTGCGAGAATACAGACTATTACTGAAGCTACACTTCGAGCTGCCCATTCAAATTTATGGATGTCACAGTGTTTAAAATCTGCTTTTTATTCTTAAAGCATTATGTGCGGCAAACTTCTTTCCATTGTTATTCGGTGTATTTTCACCCTCTATTCCTACAGCATCCTTAATGGCTGTCTTACCCACTAGTTCGTTTGAAGCTCCCTTGAGAAGTATTTAATCTTTTTTATTTTTCCTATATCGCTCTGTAACAGGTCATTAACTTAAGCAGTAATTTGAATTCATCCTTCTTATGACGCAAACAAATACAATTTGGAGACGTATCCTGTCAACTTTAAGACATAGAACTGTTATTTATTCATTTATGAAAGTATGCGAATGTATTCTGTTCTGTAACTCTTTCCTCACCCAGATGGAGACTCCAGCAGCAGCTTTTTGTTCTTGCGATACTTCGCAGTTCTGAAATTCGATCGTTCCCTGTAATTTCTTTCTTATTTCAGTGATGGTAGCAGTATCGATTTTAGCTTGGTCTAGTTCTTGTTGCAGTTCTCTCTCTTTAATTGTCAGACCTCTTACATTCCATGTTGTTATTTTAAATGTTTCTAATATGTGTGATTTGTCCTTTGCTCTATGCAACACATATTCATGAAAGAACTAATACGCCATTATTTTGAGTATTTTACCCGCCATAGCTTGCAAATATTTATCAAAAATTTATTGTACCACGATGTGCTATGAAAATCTTTATTCTTGCTAGAAACTTGATTGTTACTAATCATCATCAGACAAAAGATGTTATTCAATTGCGGTATGTGTGTGACTTCATTGTTACGTGGGTCGACGGCCACCCGCTGACGGAACAGCTGTCACTACGAAGTTTCGCTGTGCTGGCGGTACTGCGAGTCGATCGTAAGCCGGAATTCCGCTGCTGGCTTGGACCTACTTTGCCGGTCGGACGTGGCGCTTTAGAAGACAATCCTGTATTTCTGCCTCATAATTTTTTTGTTGACAATTATGTTTCTTTGCGCTCTTCAGCGTAATTAGGACCTCACCACACATCCCGCCCGGCTGTCTCCTGACGAGGAGTCTGGGAATGCTGTCCCATCTCACTCTAAATAAAGGCAGAAAACCGAACTGTAGAACAGAACTCAATACATTTTTCAGAAGGTCCATGGTGTTAATAAAATAATAGATGATTGTATTATCATATTACTGACGCACCTTCTGAACAGTGTTTAATTTCTATGTACTGAGTCTCTTCTACAGCTCATGCTTTGATATCATGTAGAGTAAGACGGAGCGTCATGTATGCAACCATACAGGTACTGCATAACAAAAACTTCTTGCACTCAATGATGATTAATAACAATCTAAATTAGTAACAATAATAAAAAATTATAGAATTTGGTGGGGGAACAATGTGATTTTCTATTGAATTGGTGATGTTCCTTCCACAGACAATAAGTGATATGGTCCTCAATAATATGAAAAAAAATTAATATGTTATACATTCCAATTTACTCTTTCATTGAAAAGCTTACCACTGTTATAGGATGGCAAGTTCTGGGTGCAGAGTTGCTTGCGCAATAAGCTGTGGGATGGGAACTCCAGTACCACAGCGACTGTAGAGTCAACAATTCTTACTCAATAGGGACATCCTTTACGACTTGACGTCATCCGTACCAGTACCTTGACGGTACTTGCCCAAGTGTCAGTCATGGCTAGTGGAAAGCACTGGTCGTCCCAGTGCAGTGGTATGCCTAGACAATGGGGGCCGGCGGTGGTCATACATCTTACTGATGTATGCCACTTTGTCAGCTAGTTGACGTAAGGCCAAGCCAGAGGGCAGTCGTATACTGCCGGCACCTTGCAACGCTAGCAGGAAATGCAAAGGCATCACGTCGATCCCAGGCTCGGACGACGGCTGGAATTGGCACCCGATGGACAGCCTCGCCTCAGCAGATCGATTTCAAAGCCTGGAACCATCAAGTTCAGCTATTGGCTCATAGGTCAGAGAGATCACCTAGTCTGTGACGTTGCTCCATGTGGCAAGAATAGCCACACTCAGCCAGTGACTGCTGCAGAGACTGCGCCTGTCGAATGCACCACACCGAAGGAATGAGAGCACCCACTGAACCCGGATCATGTATACTCCCTCCAACGGTGTGTGTTAGACAAGTAAGAGGCTCCTTTAAGTACTTGACTATGGATTGGCCGCGTTGTGCTACACTATGTGGGAAGGCAGTTAACCACGGAAGGAAGGAAGCCCTGTTGCAGGGTGCTGTGCCAGCACTGCTGCAGTGCCAAATGGGCACTCACTACAGGAGATGCTCGAAGTTATGTCCAGATGCCTCGAGACCGGCCTCATATCGGCGCTGCATTGAACGGCGTACCCTCTCAGAGATGCCTGCTGTATTTCGAAGACATCCTGCTACCCCAACAATCCCGCCCGATAGTTCTCCAGTGACGTAACTGCTGTTTCATATATAAAGCCCTCCAGATACCCCACAGGAAAAAATTGAATGGGGACAGATCCGGTGGTCGTGTAGACCATGCGGCTGTCCAATCGCAACCAACCCAGCGGCCAGGAAAGATTCCCGGAAAATTTACCCTCACCTGTCCGCTGAAATTCGGTCGGTCTCCATCGTGCTGAAATCAAATGCGGCGACGAATTGGCTTGGGAACATCATTCAGCATTCCCAGCAGAATCTCTCGCAGGAATACGAGATATGTGCGACCATCAAGTCGACCCGGGAGAATCCACAGCACAATTAAGCAGTTTCCGACTACACCAGCCCACAAATGACCCTAGCGCCTGCTCGTGACGTTTGCGATCCGCGGTTCCAGTATGCTTACTGATCCTTGTTTTATGGCCGACGTGCCATGCGATTTTTTAAACGTTTTTTGAATCAACATATATAATGAAAAGCGTCCGTTCGGATGTTCGCTTGTAATTCGTATAAATCCACACTTTACCTCCAAGACGACGGGAAGATCACTCTGTACGTCATACTTTGTAGTCTGAGTTGAAACATAGTATACAAACTATAACTGTGGCTGCATGGTACATTGCATAATACACCGCAGTCTGTGTAACAATGTATGAGTGAACAAATGATCTCTAGCTTGGAAACCATGCATTTCCGGACATAAATTCATTAGGTCGTTTTTTTCGTATTCTCTCATCGCTCAATCCCTAGAGTTCGTACACGGTGGAAAAAATCAACTGTATATACTAAAAAATATGTAGCCTATGCCCGCCCAAATGTCTCATTAAGAGATTGTGTAGGTATTTGACGTAAACTGGCCAAGAACTTTTAGAGATTTTTGGTAAAAACCTTTCCCCTTTGCTATCGAGAACGATAACATAATATCCGCGTTCGAGTACACAGTAACGTGAAGCAATGGGTCAAAGTCATGGTATGAAAAGTGCCAACAAAATATCACAAAACCACCTTCGGCCTCAACAACATCCGTCAGCTTTATTTGCCGCTTTGAGCAATGAACTTGAATATTCAATGCATGCAGCTTCCTCTCACAGTGATCACTGGTAAAGTAGTTGAGGTGGACCTGCATTCAATGATAGCTTCTATCGCTGCCGCATATCGCAGCTGATAAAGGGTGACACTCGTCTCCGGTGCCTCAAGTTAAGACTTTTTTCTGATTACTGAGCTTGTGGCGTTTGGTACACCATTCGTTGTTGGACGGTTCGCGTTGATACAAGAACATATAAGGCAACATTACCTACGGCAGGGGGGAGGGGGAGGCGCCATAGCGCTCAGCCTGACTGCACATTGAAGCAACACTGCTAGTACGCTTCACTACTACCGTCGACATGCAAATGTATCAGAATGCAAATTCCGTAATGTTTACAATAATATGTAATATGTCAAGAGTGCTTCTTCTCTGGTCATCATAAACCACGGCCAATGGACAAGGAAATGAGAACCATTGTGGGTAGAAAGCAGCAGGCATCTCGCAGCATAGCTTGAGGAAGCTAAACACAGAGGTGGTCTCTGCTCTAAAAAGATCGATTCCGACCAGACCAATAGGAGAGCAACGGTTTGAATAAGAGACCATTATCTCCGGAAAGTATAAGTATTCTGACAATACTGCTAGTGGGATCGAACGGAAGAGATGTGCTGTGACTGAGTTTCGGTTGCTATGTGGTAAAGAAGTTGAAAATTAGCTACTTCGTTGTAGATATAACTCGCTATGCGTTATTTAGGGTTGATTTGGTTAGTGAAATGTCAAATGCCGGTGTAATTATTATAATTTTGGTACAATAAGATGATAAGACTGTGGTAGTTGCAATTGTCTTTGTACTAGTGCTGCCCATCAATCTTGCCCCTTGCAGGAGGAGTTTCAGTGTGTTAAATGGTGGTATTTGCGAAAGCTTGTGAAGATATTTCTTTGCTTAAATAATCTTGCAGGACTGAGGTACTATTTTGAAATAGCTTTTTTTTTTTTAATTGGCTCTTGGCCAACAGTTCGCGCTATTCATGGTATGGCTTAGAAACTGTGTAAAATATATGAGTTTGAAAAACGGTTAATGATAGGGAAATTTCGTGAAAGGTAATAAAAACTGGGCCACAATGCTTTTAGTTAATCTCTGGACGAATTCGCAGCAATTTCTTTGTAGCCTGTGTCTGTGCCACGTGCTCAGGCCACGTGGTCAAGCAACGTCCGAAAGAAAGCAGTAAATGTTAGAATGTCATGATAGATGAGTGTTTAATTGTGGTCAGGGTTTATCAGAGGTAGCCTGAATTGCGGGATAAATATTTTCCTCAATTAATTTGAGTGTTAATTGACACTCTTTCTGGTTCGTGGTGGATGCATTGTGCTGCCCATGTGTATACAAGTCGTAGACAACGTCTTGAACAAGGCAGTCGCTAATCACATGTATTTAAAGTAGTGTAGAACATTTTGATATTGGTTTTGTCTTTTTCTTGTTTGTTTGTGAGGGAGAGATAGTCACGTGCTTAGCAAAGATCCACGTGGTACCTGTGTGCATAGTTTTATATTTACTGTCCGCCTCTTTCGACATCAGTATCAGAATCATGATGGCCTCCAGCCACGTATATGGGTGCGAATATTTCCGCCAAAAATGCCTCCTCCTAACGTCACACGCCATTCGTCCAATTGTTAAAACATTTTTTTATATTTTTAATGGTAATCAAAGCATTCTCTTTGAACGTGTATTTGCTCATCAATTCAACCTTTCTCAAAAGCTTCACGAGCTTGCGTAAATAATGCACGCTGAGGCACCTTTTATGCAGAGATTTCGCTTACGTAGGCTAACGCAGTCAGTTTTATCAGTAGGGCGCGGCTGCCTGCGATGCGCGTGTTGTCACCACATGAAGACGTTGTGTTTTTCTGAGAGCGTTTCTCCCTCCTGGCTTCCTGATAGTGTGACCAAGAGTAATTCATGAGTATGAGACGATTAAGAGAAGTTCATTTACTAGTAATTCCATTTGATTAAAGTTAACGTTATTGCGATTCAAAAATAATGTCGACTAAAGTCCATGTATTTCAAAGTCAGAGATATTGTTGTCTGATACAATAACAGAAGGTCATTCATTTTACTTACGTTTTGCTCGTGACAATTCCTAACCATCTCTTTATTAGTTGGCTGATGCAAATCAAATATAACTTCCACAATAAAAACAGTAGCAACAAAATTAAATCAGATTAAACCAGGTAATTTATAAAATTCCGACAGTCCAACTTAGTGTCAGCTCGGTTAGGAGCTTGTTGCAAGCAAACGTTTGCCTACCCCTGCACTGAATGTGTTGGTTTAAAGTGCGACTAGCCTTATCAGTTGCATTTCCTAACTTATTAATTCCGTAAATCATGAAAAGTAATTTAAAGTCCGGCCATTGAGAATAATTTAACAGAATCTTAGCACCGCAGCCTCAGCATACGGTAAGAACCAAAATTTTCTCTTAAAAATGCCTTAGAATTCTACAGAGATAATAATGACGGCACAAACCAATTGCTTCATGTACATGTGACCAAACCAAAAGGAAAATAAATTTTAACAATAGACCACGATGTTAGCCGAGCAACATTTCATCCAATACCTCACCACGCCAGGGGGGGGGGGAGGGGGGAAAAGTGTGGGAAACTGCAGTCGCGCTGTATACGCCATGTCCTTGTATTTGACATTTCTCGAAAACATAAATCACAATTAAAACAAATTGTCAGTATTATTTAATTATTTTTGGCGCGCTGAAGACATAATTTTTACCTGATACAGAGTGTCGGTATATGTACAGACGCAGAGAATCCCACAGAATTCAGCACACAGGTTGCCACGTAATCGTGGCTTACTTATAATCAAAATAAAGTTTTTCACATATATATGTTGATCAAAAAATTTTAGCCTCCTTATCAAGACATGGATACTATACGTCAGGAAAACAGTGTAGACGCTCTGGACAATTTTAGAGTAAAATGATATGTCTTTAAAATAAGTGTTATAGTAAAGATTAGAGTCACTTCTGCATATGCACAGACGCGCTTTCATCTGAAACGACAAACGGTCTCAAAAACAGCACTAAAACAGATCAAGATTGGCAGGGTGCTCAAAACGTTCAGAAAACCATCCTGGTAAGTCTTTCAAGGCCACAATGGATTCTTCAAACCTCGCATTTTCTTTAACGCCATTGAGCTTAGGAAGCTGGACTGTGTTTTTTGGCAGAACCTGTCCCTTCTAAACTGCGATTTTCTTTTTAAGTGCATCCCCTTGAAATCATAAATAATTTCTTTCTCACCTTGCAGTGTCTTAGTGGACAGTGAAGCCCACTTAAAATTCTAAGTCTGCAATCCACTCTCGATGTTCTAATTTTCTTTAATTTTCTCCTTTATAAATACAGCTATAGTGGTTTTTAAATCGAAAAATCATTAAAGATATGCCGCGTAACTTAAGCAATATACTTTGAAGTAACATATAGAGTTTCCATGTGCTTCGTTGAGTTCCATCGAAACTTTTGCAGCTGACAGTCGAACAATGCGTGCTATTCCAAAAAATTTACAATTCATACAATCCATTTCTTTACGTGTTCCATACCTGCAAATTTAGCACTAAGTGTTTCTTAACGCACAAAACAATGTATCCAATCTGTCCATCGTTGTAACCTTTTGCTCTTTCATTGTCAAATAAGTCTTTAAATTCTTCCCACATGGCGTTGTCATGACGTCTCGTAGCAAATTTGCAGTATCTGTCGATTATGCGACTGCATAATAGATTTTGAGAATTCTCATCCCTCTTTTCTCTTATTACCATGCAGTTTTAAAGGTATGTGACTATAAATCGCTAAACTGCGTATTTTTGCGCAAACAGGTACTGGAACCGTGAACGTCCTTCAGACCACGAATGAAAAGCCGAATTGAAGAGGGTTGTTCTGATCGGAAAATGCCGAACTGTAATACCAAATGAAATGTTGTGCTGTGCCGGGTACTTCCGAGAAAAAATGGAGGTACATTAGGGATTAACGACCTGTCATTAGAAAAAGAGCATAAACTCAGATTTTTTCAAGGAGGGAAAAAGAAATCGGAAATGCCCTTTCAAAGACACCATCGCAGCGTTTTCCTGGAGCAAGTTAGAGAAATCACGGAAAATACAAACAAGACGGCTGGGCTCGAGTTTGAACCGTCATCCTCACGTGAATACGATTGCAGTGTGGGGTACTTCGGAGAAGGACCTAGCAAAGCCGAGTCCTCGGCACGTATGCGCTCTGCACATCTGGCACTCGTGTGGCTTGACATGCAGTGGCCGGTCCTGGTTTACGGTGTAGTCACTGCACTCCCAAAACGTTAGCTAGTTTCTACCATTCTCTCACGTGTTCGCATCAGCGTATCTTACTGCGCTAGTTCTACATACTCAATTGGCGCGTAGGCGTTACTACACTGTCATGGCTTACGTCAAGATGTTCAAATGTGTGTGAATTCCTAAGGGACCAAATTGCTCAGGTCATCGGTCCCTAGACTTACACACTGATTAACTAACTTATACTAACTTATGCTAACGCGAATTCTTTACAGACGAATGGAAAAACTAGTAGAAGCCAACCTCGGGGAAGATCAGTTTGGATTCCGTAGAAATGTTGGAACACTTGAGGCAATACTCACCCTACGACTTATCTTGGAAGCTAGATTAAGGAAAGGTTAACCTATGTTTCTACCATTTGAAGACTTAGAGAAAGCTTTTGACAATGTTGACTGGAATAGTCTCTTTCAAATTCTAAAGGTCGCAGGGGTAAACTACAGGGAGCGAAGGGCTATTTACAATTTTTATAGAAACCAGATGGCAGTTATAAGAGTTGACAGGCATGAAATGGAAGCAGTGGTTGGGAAGGGCGTGAGAAAGGCTTGTACCCTCTCCGCAATGTTATTCAATCTGTACATTGAGCAAGCACTAAAGGAAACAAAAGAAAAATTTGGAGTAGCTATTAAAATCCATGGAGAAGAAATAAAAAAATTGAGGTTCACCGATGACATTGTAATTCTGTCAGAGACAGTCAAGGACTTGGAAGAGCATTTGAATGGAATGGATAGGATTTTGAAAGGAGGATATAAGGTGTACATCAACAAAAGCAAAACGAGGACATTGGAATGTAGTCGAATTAAGTCGGGTGATGCTGAGGGTATTAGATTAGGAAATTAGACCCTTACAGTAGGAAATGAGTTTTGCTATTTGGGGTGCAAAATAACTGATGATGGTCGAAGTAGAGACGATATAAAATGTAAACTGGCAATGGCAAGGAAAGCGTTAGTGAAGATGAGAAATTTGTTAACATCGAGTATAGATTTAAGTGTCAGGAAGTCGTTTCTGAAAGTATTTGTATGGAGTGTAGCCATGTATGGAAGTGAAACATGGACGATAAATAGTTTGGACAAGAAGAGAATAGAAGCTTTCGAAATGTGCTGATACAGAAGAATGCTGAAGATTAGATGACTAGATCACAAAACTAATGAGGAGGTATTGAACAGAATTGGAGAGAAGAGAAATTTGTGGCACAACTTGACTAGAAGAAGGGATCGCTTGATAGGACATCTTCTGAGGCATCAAGGGATCACCAGTTTAATACGAGTAACAGAGTAAAAATCGAAGAGAGAGACCAAGAGATGAATACACTAAACAGATTCAGAAGGATGTAGGTTGCAGTAGCTACTGAGAGATGAAGAAGCTTGCACAGGATAGAGTAGCATGGAGTGCTGCATCAAATCAGTCTCAGGACTGAAGAGCACAACAACAACAACAACAACAACAAAGAACAGCACTCACACCCGTGCCCGAGGGAGGACTCGAACCTCCGGCGGGAGGGCCCGTATGGCTCTACGTCTGAGGTGGAGGGTGGCATGAGCCACCTGGCACCAGTGCTGTGAATCGATTAGTGTGCTTTTTTAATGTAATGGCTAATGTCTACTCCGGAAAGCTTATGTTCATTGGGATCAGACGTTTCAGAACATCATTTGGAATATCAACCAAGACCACTACCATAGGTGTGTTCATTGTTACTTTTAATCCTTTAATCATTGCAGTTTCCAATAAAGGAGATGTGCGAGATAACTTCTCTCTTTGTTCGTAATTGGATCATTCCGAGTTTTTGAAGCGAAAATGGCCAATAGTGCTAGTTTCACGCAAGGAAGCTATTTTGTACGTAACGTAGTTGTGCAACGCTGGGTGCTGTAATTAAGATGCAAAGGGCGACGCTTTTTTTCGTTCTGTTCGGAGCAGGAATAATTATTAGGGTTAATAGCCTGCGTTACGAAGAGAGCGCAGGCCCTGTCGTTCCAGTACCCAAAAAAATAACGTCGCCGGCGGCGTGCTTTGAGAAACTGCGCATCTGTACGCGGGCGCCACATGGTAACTCGCCGGCGGGCCACTAAAGCAACGTAGGCCTCTACAAAAGAGAAATTAATATTTCGAAGGCGCAAGGAGGAGGAGGACGACGGAGGTGCGGCGCGCCGGCCGAGCCGAGGGCCGTATTGCGTTCGCGGCTCATTAGCAATTCTGATGGAAATAAAAGGTAAAAGGAGAGCTGCCGATCGACCCGGGCCATCGCACGCGGCGCGGCGCGGCGCGGCGGGGCGCGCAGTAATCAGATTTGGGTTCCGGCCCGTGGCCCGGTGTGCCGTAGCGTCGCCAGTCGGCGCCAAGCCCGCCCCCTACTCCTGCCTGCTCTCTCTGCTCCAGCCGGCAGCTGCAGCGCCGAACGAGCGGCGGTCTTAAAATGCGAGCCGCTCCGCCTGCGGACCCAGACCGGTCCGGAGCGGAGCGGAGCGAGGCGGCCGATGGCTTCATTTGAATTTACTGCCGGCCCGGCCGGGCCGTTTGATGAGCCGCCCAGACTGCCAGACAGCCACTACCTGCTGCACCGTTCTAGCGCACACCAGACGGAGGGGGCCGCCCTTCACAGCGCACCGCATACGTCTGCCTGTACGTGCACATTGGCTACAAAAGAGATAACGATTAATCTACAACGGGCTGTCATCTCCCACTTTTTCTCGTACACTCTTTTCGAGTGGTTATCCCACAGTAGACCGTCCACTGTTCTTGTGATTCGGCATTTTCTTTCCTTAGTTTCAACTTTTCTCCTGCTGTCCCCTCAATCATCAGTTATCTTAAAACTGATGTGCACATGCAGTTGTAGGAGTTTTGCGACGCTAGTTCCCCTTACACTTTAAGACACATCATGCTGGAGTGGTCGAGTGGCTTGCTTGAAGCTCTGCCTGAGACGCCCGCAAAACCCGCTGGGCCGAACATGTGATTAGGATTGTGGAAAGAGCCAAATAAGGTTGGGGCGAGTTTCACCTTAAAATTGTAATTTAATAAAAATGCAAATGCAGTTAAAATAGCAAATTATATATATATATATATATATATATATATATATATATATATATATATATTGCATCTTGTTTATGTTTGTCTATCCGCCTTTCCTTTGAGACTTTCAGCCTAGCTGATATATATATATATATATATATATATATATATATATATATATATATATATATAGATATATATATATATATATATATATCATGTTTGTCTATCCGCCTTTCCCTTCAGACTTTCAGAGAAGCTGATATATATATATATATATATATATATATATATATATATATTCCTCGAAATGGAAAAAAGAACACATTGACACCGGTGTGTCAGACCCACCACACTTGCTCCGGACACTGCGAGAGGGCTGTACAAGCAATGATCACACGCACGGCACAGCGGACACACCAGGAACCGCGGTGTTGGCCGTCGAATGGCGCTAGCTGCGCAGCATTTGTGCACCGCCGCCGTCAGTGTCAGCCAGTTTGCCGTGGCATACGGAGCTCCATCGCAGACTTTAACACTAGTAGCATGCCGCTACAGCGTGGAAGTGAACCGTATGTGCAGATCACGGACTTTGAGCGAGGGCGTATAGTGGGCATGCGGGAGGCCGGGTGGACGTACCGCCGAATTGCTCAACACGTGGGGCGTGAGGTCTCCACAGTGCATCGATGTTGTCGCCAGTGGTCGGCGGAAGTTGCACGTGCCCGTCGACCTGGGACCGGACCGCAGCGACGCACTGATGCACGCCAAGACCGTAGGATCCTACGCAGTGCCGTAGGTGACCGCACCGCCACTTCCCAGCAAAGTAGGGACACTGTTGCTCCTGGGGTATCGGCGATGACCATTCGCAACCGTCTCCATGAAGCTGGGCTACGGTCCCGCACACCGTTAGGCCGTCTTCCGCTCACGCCGCAACATCGTGCACCCCGCCTCCAGTGGTGTCGCGATAGGCGTGAAGGGAGGGACGAATGGAGACGTGTCGTCTTCAGCGAAAAGAGTCGCTTCTACCTTGGTGCCAATGATGGTCGTATGCGTGTTTGGCGCCGTGCAGGTGAGCGCCACAATCAGGACTGCATACGACCGAGGCACACAGGGCCAACACCCGGCATCATGGTGTGGGGAGCGATCTCCTACACTGGCCGTACACCTTTGGTGATCGTCGAGGGGACACTGAATAGTGCACGGTACATCCAAACCGTCATCGAACCCATTGTTCTACCATTCCTAGACCGGCAAGGGAACTTGCTGTTCCAACAGGACAATGCACGTCCGCATGTATCCCGTGCCACCCAACGTGCTCTAGAAGGTGTAAGTCAACTACCCTGGCCAGCAAGATCTCCGGATCTGTCCCCCATTGAGCATGTTTGGGACTGGATGAAGCGTCGTCTCACGCGGTCTGCACGTCCAGCACGAACGCTGGTCCAACTGAGGCGCCAGGTGGAAATGGCATGGCAAGCCGTTCCACAGGACTACATCCAGCATCTCTACGGTCGTCCCCATGGGAGAATAGCAGCCTGCATTGCTGCGAAAGGTGGATATACACTGTACTAGTGCCGACATTGTGCATGCTCTGTTGGCTGTGTCTATGTGCCTGTGGTTCTGTCAGTGTGATCATGTGATGTATCTGACCCCAGGAATGTGTCAATAAAGTTTCCCCTTCCTGGGACAATGAATTCACGGTGTTCTTATTTCAATTTCCAGGAGTATATATATATATATATATATATATATATATATATATATATATATATATATATATATATATTGAATGTGTCAATAAAGTTTCCCCTTCCTGGGACAATGAATTCACGGTGTTCTTATTTCAATTTCCAGGAGTATATATATATATCAGCTAGGCTGAAAGTCTCAAGGGAAAGGCGGATAGAGAAACATAAACAAGTTGCAATACAAACGGCTGAAGGCCCACAGTAAAATTTTCAAGGTTTTAAATTACCATAAACTTTCAAAGGCAGAATGCCGCATTGTTTAAGCTTGAAAGGTAATTTTAAGAATAAGGTTCCAAGGCTGAAGGCCCACAATTAATTTTCCAAAAGTTTAAAAAATGTAAGCATATGCCTTGAGTTGTAAGCAGCTGAAACCGGACTAAAAGAAAAGACAACACAACGGCAATAACCTTTCAGCAAATATCCACTTGCCGGAATTCAGACTTACTTACATAAAACAAAGTAAAACCATGATTTTTTAAATCATTGGCTATGATAGAGTATAAACAGACAAACACCGGTGAGAAAGACAGTAGCTCTCAGAAGCCTCCAGTGGATCGGTCTGCCCTCGTTCACTTAGGTGAAGCAGGTGGTGAGCCCAACTACACTTGATTCGTCGGAACCCAACCAGGGGTCAAACGACTTCCTTGCCACCAATCGGTACATGAGAATTCGAACACCAAAAGTTACGGTCGTGATTATGCACAATCAAATATGTATATGTATTAAGCTGTCAAAACTACACACCATGTTGGACAGCGACAACCGGTGAGGATAGGACACTGCCTGAAATTACGTTAGTGCCCCGGGCAGGTAAACGGAACACTAACGGCCACAAGGCAGAAAATTCCGTTAGTGCACTTGAATGGTAGTCAACCAATATAGTTAATTCCACTGCATGGCCGTTAAATTTCAGCAATACAAACATTGGGTGTTGCTCACAGGAAACTTCCCCAATAGCGACCCACCGAAACGAACCTCACAATATGAATGGACGTGGATTGGGCACTTGAAACCACTACTCAGCCTTGACGTCCTGGATCGGTGAACCACGAAGCTCGTAGCGATCAGACAGTTCCACAAACGCTCCAACGCTGCGCAGGGACCACCAGCGGACTCAGCCGACTGCACTGCTCGGAGATAACTTCCCTGGTCCACAGCAAGCGGCCAGACCACCCTCAGAATGCAGACAACATTTAAAATAGTCGTCAGTGGAAATAACACCAACTACACACACAACCTGACAAACAGTGCACGAAGACCTGAACGATACCCAACAGTAACTAAGCACGCACGAAGACAAATTGGTAGTCGATGCACACACACACACACACACACACACACACACACACACACACACACACACACACACAGCCGACTCATGGACGATCGGCGAGTCAAAACGCGTCGTTTGGTAGGAGGACCGACCGATGATCCACCAAAACCGTGGTTCGGCTCAAGTGATGCATGGTGGCAATGGTCGGGCGAACCATGTCGACGGAGACCTCACTGCTGCTCCAACCCGACCACATTAGTGCCGCATTACAACTCCCTGACTGGCTGGTCCGGACTGCGTTCCAGACGCGTTCCATTAATTTGCAGGATGAGCATGCCGTTTTGCCACTATGCCCATAGTGACTACTTACACGAGGCACAACTTCCATTCTGAAGCTGAGAACAACGTTGAGTGACAGGCAGAGGTATATTATTCATTACTGTAATTGCAGTGTCTCCAGTTTGGGATTGTTGGGGTTGAAATTAGCACGCTATCTCCTTCAGCCGGGAACGCTGGTTCCGTTCAGGGAGTATATTGATTTGAACACGAGGTGGAGGGCCTCTGTTACGTGTGACTTTGAAAGAAATATTTTTTAAAATTAACGAATAATGCAATTTCTGCCAAAATCATAGTACCATGAGCACAGGCCCCTTTCTATGAGCCGATTACTGATGGCCTTTGTGGTCACTGAAGCATCATCTGCACGTCAGATCGATGATAATGAGGAATCGGAGGTGCTGAGTGCCTTTCTCAAGATCGCTTGTTTCTCAGGTTCTGCCGTCTATCTACGTCGCCCGCATCCTTCTCGACTCGGTGTTTGACCATTCTTCACCAATTCTTGTCAACATAGAGACATCGCTCCTATTCAAATGTCGAATGATTTGCCGATTACTCGAAATCGCTTCTTTGAACGCAATTTCACCTCTCTCAAATGCAGTCATCTGATTATATCGTTCACGCCTGTCTGCGAGGCATAGTTACTGTCCAAATGAGTACACGGAATTGAATTCTCGAAGGCTTTATGCCTTTGTATCGACATGTCCGCTGTTTAGTACATTTGACAGCTGCACGGAAAAACTCCGCTACACTGGCACACATTCAGCCACTGGCCGCCAAAGTCTACAATTTTGCATTCTCCATCCACACCTGTATGAATACCAATTTGTGAGTAATTTACATAGCTCCTTCTTCGTGCCCCCTCCCCCCTTTTTTTTAAGTGTATTTCACGTTGGGAAGCACTGCTGTGCGCGAACCAAAAAATAATTTCTCCAGTATTTCGGCAACGTACAAAGATGCGTTTAACAAATGAGAGGCACGAAGACTCTACGTCACAAGCAGAAATTGCGAGTCGCCATACTCGATTACATAGTTTTTCATTTGAAACCCGTACTCGATAGCTTCTGCAGTATAAATTACGTCCTCAAAATATTTGCCGGTTCAGAGAACCAGTGCAGTAAGGATCTGTCGAGACTGCGTTGTTATTCGTACAATTTGTTGTAATAAACTAACAGATAAACTCTTTCTGTAATTAGAATATTTTCGTGTTTGATGTTTGCGTTTCATTGAATTATGCCGTTCGAAGTCAATGACACATTGAAGATTTATCAAAACACGTGGTTCATAATTTGTTACATTTATATTCACTTAATAACATATCGGCGACTAATTCCTTCAGAAGATCGTAACATGAAAAAAACGGCGTAGTGTCATAGCTAGAGATGTGGTGTTAAAAAGAAATGTGTAGCTGCTCATCGTCTCACTATTTACAAAATAATTTTTATTGACGTTCGCAATTTCCAAAAGTTTCTGAGATTTGCTTATTAATACAGTAGAACTATGTTCTGTATTTTCCGTGTTACGTAGATAAGTGTGCTCTCTAAAGAGTGAATTTACTCTATTTTGTGAACATGCCAAGGAACATGACAAAATCACTTTCCAAGTCACTCGCTGATTACAGTGCATACAAAATACCTTACAAATTTTGGGAGAAATGATTCTTTTATAAATATTGTTTGTTACTGTACACGCACACCTACACACACAGACACACACACACACACACACACACACACACACACACAAACACACAAGCAAACGCAAACACACACACACACACACACACACTTACATGAGGTACGTAACATATAATTTTTTCTACTATTTAGCATACACTACTTGCAGTAGGACTTTTTCAAGTCTCGTATTTCACATGTTTTATAATTCTGCAACTGAATAGAAACATTGATCAAATACGAAAAAAGAGACAATGATGAAATAATTTTTATCTTATGTAGAAGATTATTGTAAATTTGTATAGGACTATTTTTAATGGTAGGTTTACACTGAGGCGACAAATGTCATGGTATACGTCCTGATACCGTGTCGGACCTCCTTTTGCTCTGCATAATGCAGCAACACGACGTAGCATTGACTGAACAAGTCGTTGGAAGTCCTCTGCTGAAATATTGATCCATGCTGCCTCTATAATCGTCCGTAACTGCGATAACGTTGCCGGTGTAGGATTTTGTGCACGAATTGCTCTCTCTACGTCCCATAAATGTTCGACGGAATTCATGTCGGGTGGTCTGGGTGGCCACACATTTCGTCCGTGTTTTCCAGAATATTATTCAAACCTGTCGCAAAGAATATGGCCCAGTGACATGGCGTATTGTCATCTGTAAAAATTCCATCGTTGTTTGGGAACTTGAAGCTCATGATTGCTACAAATAGTCTCCAAGTAGCCGAACATAACTATTTCCAGTCAGTCATCGGTTCAGTTGGACAAGACGACCCACCCTGTTCCATTAAAATATAAAGTCACCAGCAACTTGCACAGTTCCTTGTTGAGAACTTGGATCTATGGCTTCGAGGGGTCTGCACCACACCCAAACCCTACCATCTTAACAACTGTAATCTGGACTCATCTGACCAGGGCACGGATTTCCAATCGTCTAGGGTCAAACCGACGTGGTCACGAGCCCAAGAGAAGCGCTGCAGGCCATGTCGTGCTGTTAGCAAAGGTACTAGCGCCGGTCAACTGCAGCCACAGCACATTAACACCAAATTCCGCCGCATTGTCCTAATGGATACGTTCGTCGCACGTCCTACATTGATTTCTGCGGTTAGTTCACGCAGTGTTGCTTGTCTGTTAGCACTGACAAGTCCATGCAAACGATACTGCTGTGAGTCGTTAAGTGAAGGCTGTCGGCCACTGAGAGGTACTGCCTGAAATTTGGTCTTCTTGCCACACTCTTGACGCTGAGGATCGTGGTTTTATGAATCCCCTAACAATTTCCGAAATAAATGTCCCATGCACTCTAACTCCAACAACCATTCCGCATACAAAGTACACATCACATGGGAAACTATTTCAGACGTATCACCTGAGTACAAATACAGCTCCACTAATGCACTGTGCCCTTTTGTACCCTATACTACTGCCATCTTCATATATGCATATCACTATCGCGTGACTTTCGTCACCTCAGTATATAAGCTGATTTTCTTACTGACTGGATATGGAACTTTTGTGTTTTGTCTTATGACATGATCTCGAATACTGCAGTATTTATGTGTGTACACTACAGACAGAACAACAATGGCTAACATATGAGCAAGGAAAGAAATACGCGTTTTAATAGAGCTAATGTGGGAATTCTAAGCCCATTCATTTTCTTTAGCAGACTGTGCCATTTGCGGGCCAGATACAGCCAACAATTGCCACTGGAGAGCGCTGAGAATGCACATCACATTAAACAGCATGTCCCAAGTGACATTCCACTGGGTGTGTTGCCCTAAAAGCTGGCCAAAAGTCCACTTTTCAAAGATGAGTAACTCCTGGAATGCAAAATTTTCTGCGATAGATGGGGCGTTGCTGAAGCAGTGTTTTCGTTGCTCACTGTGCACTGATACACGTATCAGAGTAGTCTGTATTTACGTCTCGTCTACAGTGCATCTGAAGCTTCTGCGCAGGCTTGAAATCACTCTGCGTTTGTAAATGTATTGAAACGTCCCCTTAGAAAAATTATACAAGACTGTGCTTAAACTGACACACAATAATTTTTAGCGCAACGCAATCTGACTTTCAAAAATCTCAACAAAAAATTGCCCTGACTAACATTAACCTATACGTATCACAAATCGCTTACCTCACAAAAATCTTGGTTACTCGAACTACTGCAATACAGCGAGCGCCACTACTGCCAGCTAAATAAAAGATTCAAACTACTGAAGGCACTAACTACTGACACTCATATTTAGCAAATGAAAGATTTTGATAGAGAACAAACAATGTATTTACCTTAATAGTCATAATATATATAGCAGTTCATGAAATCCAGTCTTACAAATTACAAAACTCCGCCATCTCTCTCCCCACGTCCACCACTGCTGGCGGCTCACCTCCAACTGCGCATAGCTACGCGCTGTTAGCATCTAGCTGCCGCTGCCCAACACTACAATGGCAGACAACAATGCAAACCAGCCACAGACTGCACATGGCACAGCCAGTGATTTTTATACAGAGCGCTACGTGGCGGCGGCGTTACCAATAAAAAACCTAAACAGCCTACTTACATAGCCCCCATGCTCCCCACAAAAAAATTTACAAATTGTTTTGGGCAGTGGGCAATACAGATTTGAAATTTTTTTTCGTAATTACAATGACAAAGAAATGAAAAGCACACACTTATCGATACAATGTTGGTCAAAAGCTAAAATTTTCTCACAGTCCATAAAGACAGTCCTGATCATTCATCAAAGTAAAATTGTAGTGTTTTTCTCAAAGTCTGAGTAGTAAAAGAAAATGCACACGGAAGTAGTGGATTTCCATGCAGTCTTGAAGAAGTAGTGTTGTCCTTCCAACAGAAAGACAGTGCTGACTCTTGACATGCAGACAGGTAATGGGCCACAACAGAGCAAACCCACAGCAGAGTCAGTCGAAGTTTTGAAGAATATTGGTAGGTAGGTCATCACAGAGTAGACCCCTTGTAGTCCTGGTAGAGATTACGGTATTGGTGGGCCACCAGAGATGCAGACCCACTGTAGACCTTGTAGAAATAATGGTATTGGTGGGTCATCAAACGTGTAGACCCACTGTAGTCCTTGTAGAGATGCCCAGAAGCCATCTGTTTTACTGTGCAGGCGCACAATCACCATTGAAGAGTCTTGCGGATAATATAGCAAGTCCATAACCACCACTTGAGCACTCACAAAAATTGTTTTTGCAATGTCCTTAGAACCAGCAATGCTGTTATCCAGTCCCTTACTGAATTATTAACACACATGCAAATACTATCAGTCCCTACTTCTCACATATTGTCCATATACTATGACCAATAGAAATGTGTGCAGTGAAATGTAATTTACAAGTTACTTAATTTGATGAACTGGTGTCAATTACAATTTTATAACATAAGAATACAATAACAGAGGTACAAAATACATCTTTAAAGAACATAACAATACAGATAACATTTGCAGTAGTACAGGCTTTACAAAAGAATCGAAATAGCAAATACATCAGTGTTACGAAAATTATAAGTACATACATAAAAGATCAGAATAACTTTTGAAACATCAACTTCACACATGAGCATTAGAACAAAACAGAATAAATAATGTGTAAACATCTTTACAAAGTAAATAACATGTTATTAATGCAAATTATATTTGAGGATAACAGTATTCCTCATCATAGTGAATGTAGCTGAATATTAGAAAATTCTACAACATAAGTCTTATCAGATGAACATATAAAGACAGGAAGAACATAAATACACAAGGGTACACAAACACATGTGGGATAATACAAGGAAAGGGCAGGGTTTGTTTTACTGCAGTATTTTGCAAACAAAACTTTCTTTACTTCTCGGAGATCTCCCTTCGTTCTTCATTATTTCCAAAAAGTCCTATATACACCTGTTTCCTGTACTTTTCTCATATAACCTCTCAGTGCATTTCTTCAAATCCATCGCAACTCATTCTCTTATATAGGCTACCCCCTCTTAAGCTAACTTAAATCTACTGAGCTCAGATGATTAACTAAGGGACGAGGCAATGCAGCAGATCAAAACAATTAATACAAACAGCAATAAAAAAAGGTGCAGGTAAGCAAAGCAAGCAGCAATAAATGTAATAACTTATATCTAAACATGACAAACCCACAAGCAGAAAAAATAGTACACTGAAGACAACAACGCAGATAAGGGAAATGTATATTCACATCTTAATGTCTATGTAATTAAAATGGTGCACCACTATTTATTCAATGAAATAAATTACCAAGTACTTGAAAAGAAAATTATGTATGCAGTTCCTGTGAAGGGCAATGTCCTTTGGTGCTCCCTCATTTTTTTGGAAGTATATCACGAAGTTATTCTTTACTGGGTCTGTAGGCATAAAATATTTATATTAGTACATCTATAAAATTTCACTTTAACCAATGCTGCAGGGCAGCTAGAAACTAGATATTAAACAAAATAGGCGAAGCAAGGCGTGAAACGTCGTTCGCTAGCCATAAGTCATTTGATAATGCAGTAAACAATCTTCCAACTAGGAAGACAATAGACATGGAATGTGTCTCATCATTTCGTTTCAGTAAATACCATAAATTAAGAACTCCAAAGTGTAATCATATGTTTTCAAGTTTGAGTTTGTCGTATTTGCGACGCTTTCTGCAAAGAAATGTCAATAGCGAGCATAATGGCCCCCCTTTTTTTTTTTTACCTGTGCCTCTGAAAGCCACACACTAATGGCTTGTTTCCAGGTGGCTGTCGCCCAGCTGGGTGCCCACGACGCATTACGTGCAAGTGGTCACTTAACTGTCTTACCGAAATATTTACGACACCAGTTTTCGCTACAGTGGCAGTCTCATATAAAAAAATTCACAGGTCAAGAGTTTGCGTTACACATCTGTAGAAACAAAATCGTATTGATATAACAGTGTCCAAAAAATTTTCGTCGGCATTGTAATACATTCACGCATTTACATACATTTCATAACTCTTAAAGTACAATTCTTGGTTTCCAACAACATTTTTCACAATCCACAGTCCCTAACCACAACTCATTATTCCTTACCTTATTCGTCGACACTTCTTCAATATTTCATCATAACAGATATGTAGCATAATCAAATAACTCTTATACCATCAGCTTATTGATCATAAACATACCGCAACAGTGTAATACACATCGTCATCATAACATAATAAAACCTCAGCCAAATCTCAAAATCGTCCTAGCTTCTTCCAATAATTTCAAAACCTAAAAAAAATTCTCTGCTCATGTCAAAAGTGTCATATACCTCAACCGTACTTTAAAAATCATGATCTCATACCCAATTATTTCATTCAAAGCTCTCATAGTATCACAATGGTTCCGAAAAAGTATGAACAGTTCACAAAGTACAGACAAAATACAATTTCGTAAGTGTGAAGTTATCCAACAGTGTAATTACGTAAACATGTGTCACTGATGTAGTAAAAAAAAATGTTTGTCTCTCAGTTAAATGATCAGATAGCTGTGTAATTTATGTGTTAGATAAATATGGTACCGATGTGTAAAGTTGTATAAGCAAATAACATATTAGCTAGGGCTCCGTGTGCTTGCCAAACACATGGTACACAAAGTAAGCGTGTACCCCCCTGAGGATTAATGTAATTGTATCCTCAGATGTTATAGGTTACAGCAATGGAATGAAATGTATCACGGAAAACCTTTGTATCATTGTATTTCAAATATCTTTATAAATAAATGTTTTAAGTACAAAATTAATCACTCAAACACGTGTACTGTAGCGCTAAACTGTGCGTCGTGTTGTAAGATAATCTCTGTGGAAGTGTCGTAGTTATCGTCCTCCGATAGCTAAGTTCTGCAGAAGTCAATGTACTCACCTCATGATAAACAAAAGTGAAATACTTTGGGTATAGATATCTTAGTTATTACGCTTATTGCCGTGATGAAGAAAGTACTGTGCTGTAACGTATTGTTGTGCTACGGAAAAGACTGTCTCCTCGTAGCTATACCACAAAAGTTACTACTAAAACTTGTTTTACTTTCCAGAAAAATTCAGAAAAACTGTGCAGATATAAAACAGATAAACTGCAAAAGCAACATTGTAAATTGTCACTCATTAGTAGCGTCGTGATAAAATCGTGTAGCTGTCACATAAGCTAACCACTGTGTCATCTGGTATCTCACAGAAAGTACTTTAAATCCAGAATGTATTTTCAAGTAAACCAAAATGTTGCATTAAAATCTCATTAGCAATACTGGTAAATGTTCTAAGTATGTGAGCCTTATAGTCGTTACGTAATCGTGCAACTAACAAACATGAATGTACACACGCAATAACACTGTGATGTCTGTTCACTATAACAATGCACTCGTAAATACTGTCTAAATATGTTCTGTAGGTTCTAGACTGGATAGTAAACTTCAAACATTGTTGGATGTTAACAGTTTCTCAGTGTGACAAAGCATACTAGAAATGTGAAGTGAAATGTTTTATGGCAAAGACAAAGTTAAAAAGCAGATTATCTTTCAATAAACGGTTTTACATGTGAAATGTGGTGTAAACCTTTACTCTTCCTTGTAAGCAGAGTTTCAACTTCAACGGAATTATCATGTGGTATACGTCGGATTCTGTATGGTCCATTGTAAACTAGAAAGAATTTGTGACTCAAGTGTTTCTTCTTATGTGACAATGGATGAGCTTTAATGAGAACTTTCTGACCAATATATAATTTCTTTGCATTTGCTTTACCGTGTAATTTTCTTCTTTTTTCTGCCGCAGAATTTATATTTTTAATAGCCAAATCAATTATGTCTTTGTGTCGAAGTTTACGTGTATTCGGAAAAGGTACAAGCTCTCTGATTCTGTTTGGTGGTTCTTTATTCTTCAGTACAAGAACAGGTGGTAAAGTAGTGGAGTCATGAGGCATTTCATTCAGCACGTTTTGAAATAAGTGTAAATATCTGTCCCAATGCTGATGCTTTCTGTGACAATAAAGTCTGCAAAGCTTATTGATTTCTTTCATAATCCGTTCAGACGGGTTACAATGTGGTGAGTACAATGAAATAAAAACAGATTTGATTTTATAGTTACGAAGCATGCGTGACCAAACAGCAGATCTGAATTGCGGTCCGTTATTTGAAATTACTTTACTAACATGTCCAACGTAAGAAATTTCTAACAAAGGCGTTGGATACAGACCGTCCAGTGGCTTTACGTAACGGAGTGAAAGAAACAAATTTTGAAGTAAGTTCAACAACGACTAGAACGTACGAAAATCCATTAGATGTTCTGACAAGCGGTCCCAAGAGATCAACAGCAGCAAATTCTTTTAATTTAGAAGGAATGATAGGAAACAATGGAGCACGATGAGAGACAGTAGATGGTTTCGCCTTTTGACAAAGTTTACAAATAGACAAGACTCTTCGAATTCTCTTTTCCATATTGTTAAAATGACAAGTCGTTCGAAGAATATGATAACATTTTCGTGGACCAAAATGTGCATAGCTGAAATGAATGTACCAAATGAGCTTATTAACAAAATCGTCTGGAATGCAAAGTACCCATAGCTTGTCATCAACAGTGCATCGTTTGAACAGTATGTTGTTTCTAACCAGATAATAATGCTGAATCTGTGTGTCTGTCTTTTCATGCCATTTACTTTTGATGTCTTTCCAAATCGGATCTTTATCTTGTTCATGAGCCATGTCCTTTAAAGATGTGGTGATGAAGTTTTCAGAGGCGACTTTCTGAATGTAAAGAATACTGAAATTTCTCTCGAGGTTGCTTTCTGTGTTACTTTTCTCAAGCCAGGCCGGTGCGCGTGACAGTGCGTCCGCAACAATGTTCTCCTTGCCGGGAATGTAGACTATTTTGAAGTGGAATTCTTGCAGAAACAATTCCCAACGTTTTAACCTGTCATGATTTAATTTTGAAGACATAAGAAATTGTAATGCACGATGGTCACTGTACACTTTTACGTGCTTACCATAAAGAAAGAAACGGAATTTGTTAAATGCCCAAACGATAGCTAAAGCTTCTAATTCAGTAACGGAATAATTTTTTTCAGATTTTGTTAGCACTCGGCTAGCAAAAGCAATGGTTTTCTGAACAGTAATGTCATTTTTTGTGGCTTCTTGAAATAAATGGGCACCAAGACCGACTTTAGAAGAATCCGTGCTAAGGCAAAAATCTTGTGAGAGATCTGGATGAGCTAGTATTGGCGCGTTAAGTAACGATTCTTTCAAAGAATTGAATTCCAACTGTGCTTGTTCGTCCCAGTTCCAAATAGCATTTTTTCCAGTGAGAGAACAAAGTTTTGGTGTAACTAGAATTTGCATATTCAGAAAACGACGGTAAAAATTTACGAGACCTAGAAAACTGCGGACTTGTTTTTTTTTTGTGGATGGAACTGGAATGGCTCTGATTGCTTCTAACTTTTCAGGATCCGGCTGAATGCCTTCAGAGGAAATAATATGTCCCAAAAACTTCACTTTTGTCCTACCGAATTCAAACTGTAATTCCAGATTCTGCAAAAATATGTAACACGCTGTTGAGGATGCGATTATGTTGTTCCCATGAGGCTTCTGCTATCAGAATATCGTCCACATATAAGGTGATGTGACGTTTTAAGACCTCAGGTAATATGGAATTTAGCCCGCGAATGAATGCTGCCGAGGAAATGTTCAAACCAAAAGGAAGTTTCCGAAACTGATAACAAACGCCGAAACAAAGGAAAGCTGTGTATTTTCTACATTCTGGATGAAGTTCGATCTGATAAAAGCTGGATCTGAGGTCAATGGAAGACAACACTTTTACACCATTAAAATTTTGAAGAAGTTCTTCCAACGTTTGCGGCCTGTCTGTTTCAAGAATAATGATAGTATTGATTTGTCTCGAATCTAAGACAAGCCTGATCGATCCATTTATCTTCTCAACAACATGTAATGGATTGTTGTATGAGCTTACTGCAGGCTCCATAATGCCTACGTCAAGCATAGATTGTATTTCTGTTCTAACACGGTCCCTATAATGTGCTGGAATTACGTATGGTCTAACACAAAATTTAGTATGCTCACGAACACGAAATTGGCACTGAAATCCCTTGATTGTTGCTGTATTGTGTGTAAAAACTGTGGAATGTGCTTGTAAAATCTGCCTATCAGTGTCATTACAATTCTCAATTGTTTGAATTTTATTCTGAATTAACTCATTAGTTTCAAATATGCCGTGGACATCATCTCTGTCAGTACTTGCAGAGTGATTGTTAGTGTCTAGTTCCGTAGAAAATTCCGAACTGTTGTCTAACAGAAGGTAAAGCCGATTAATTTCCTCGTCATGGTTTGAGAGCCAATCTTCAAATTTCAAAGCTATTGACTTACCTTCTTTCTCTAAACTTATTTCAGCATCGTGAAAATTTAAGATTGCTTTGTATTCATTCAAAAAGTCTACTCCCAGTATAATTTCCGTCGACAATAATGGAACAATAAGAAAGTTTATAGAGAAGCTGTGGCTTTGACAAAAGAGTTCTAAGTTGGTTTGTTGAGGCACATCTACACTTTATCCAGTGACTGCACCTTGTAATTTAATCTTGCGTAACGGAAGCGTGGGGCAATCGTTCGATTTGTTGCATTTGCTAAAAGCTGTTTCACTAATTACTGAAATGGGACTGTCTGAGTCAAGTACTGCCGTAAATTTTATATTTACAGTAATGTGAATCACAGGATATGCAATGTAGTTATGTTTTACGTCGTGTTCCTGGAGTAAGATGTCCCTAATGTCTTCCATTTTTACGTAATTACTAGCTACGGCAGCTGAGTCGTCAGTTTCATGCTTACGTTTTGTGGCTGCCAGCGCTATGAGTCATTGCCTATTGTGTCTTTGTTAGCGCGCGTCGTTATTGGGATTTGGAGACCTAACTTCTACAAATTCACCTTGTCGAGAGGGCCCTGCTCTGTTTGAATCCCGCCAGTTCTGCTGCAATTCAGGTCTGTCGTTACGATCATATCGTGTGTCGTCATGTCGGTAGATTCCATAGTTTCTTTCTTGTCGGTCACGTGGTGGAGAATTTCTCCCTGAATCGTAACTGCGCGCTGGACCGTTGCGTCTTAAGTTATTCTGTCTCAATTGATAATAATTATTTTGGTTTCCATATTGTCTGTTTCTTTGATTGTCTCTGTGATAGTCATTACTACGGAAATGCAATCTTTCTCTGTAACTATTATTACTCCGCCAGTGGTTGTCATATGGGTGGTGTCTGTTTTGGTCACGATTTGCGTTATAAGAATAGACTTGTCGTGTCCAGTTATTGTTTCTGTCGTCACGGAATTGTGACGGATGTGAAATGTAGTGATTGTTTTCCTGTTTTCGCATCCCGCGACTGTCTGTGTCAATTTCTAATTCTTGTAAGAGTCCCTGAAAAGCTTCAAGGTCGTCTTTGCAACGCCCTGCCAAAATAATATTCCTTAAATGTTCAGGAAATTTCATTATGCAAATGCGGATGAGTTCTGAAGGGCTATATGGGTTTGAAAGATATTGATTCTTATGCAACATGTCTTCAAAATATTTGACGAGACTGGAAAAATTCAGGTTGTTCAAAGTGTTTCATCATCATGATGCTGTGTTTTACTAGGTCTTGTGTAGCTTGAGACCAATATGCTGAGAGGAAGGCATGATAAAATTCTCCTTCACTGTGACAATCGTGAATGACCGATCGCATTCTTACCGCTGGCTCATTCTCCAAATAGCCACACATAAATTCTAATCTGTGCTCTAATGACCAGTTGGGAGGAAAACAATGAGAGAATTGATGGAGCCACGCTTGTGGATGAATGTCGTTGCCAGAATTCTTAAATGTTTTGAATTTACGTGCAGTAACGAACAGCTTATAGTCAAAATCATCGTGTCGGAGAGTAGCATATCGGTCATTGTTACGTCGTGTCGGCGGTTCCACCTCAAAATTCGGTGCACCTTGCCAATTTCTTTCATGATTTTCGAAATGCCCTGTGTTATTATTTTGTGGCTTTTCCGTATTTCTAAGTTCCTCTTCCCGTGTTGGAGCGCGAGTGTCCTCTGAAATATGAAATTTTTGTATTACCTGCGTCAACTGATCTTGTACTTTTCGGATTTCTCTTTTGTATTGCCTATTAATTTGATTCTGATTTTGTTTGAATTTCTTAATTTGTTCATACTCTTCTGTGTCAGTGATGGCTATAGGTCTTGTGTCATTCAGATCATCGTCTACCTTTGCAGATAAATTAGTGAACTGATCCGAAAGTTCGGCTACTTTCTCCGATAGGGAACACATTTCCTCAGTGTGTTTTTCTGAACCAAGTTTCAGAGTGTCCATTTGTGTTGAAATCGAATCTACTGTGTCCTTTAAGTTTTCCTGAGTTCTTGCAAGTTGCGTAACCGAATCGGTGGATGCAACTGAGTCCATTTTAGCTTGCAAGGTGTCGTGATTTTCACGAACAATAGTTTGCAATTCTTTTATGGCTGCTTCGTGATTCTGTAATGCATTTTCATGCATCGATAAAATCGGTTGGAAATGCTCACAAATTTGTGTTTTTACGTCATTACAGATTTTTTTGACATTTCGATTCAATGTTATGTAACTCAGTAGTTAAATCTTCACGTGTTTGTTCAAGTGTGGTGTCTAACTTCCGAAGATTTTGCTCCATTGTGTCTAACTTTTGAAGATTATGTTCCATTGTATCCAACTGTTGCTGTGTTTGTCTCTGGTGTTGTTCCATTGTGTGTAACTTTTGAAGATTTTGCTGTGTTTGTCTCTGATTTTGTTCCATTGTGTCTAACTGTTGCTGTGTTTGTCTCTGGTGTTGTTCCATTGTGTCCAACTTTTGAAGATTTTGTTCCATTGTGTCTAACTTTTGAAGATTTTGTTCCATTGTGTCTAACTGTTGCTGTGTTTGTCTCTGATTTTGTTTCATTTGTTGCATTAATTGCAACAATAATGTATTAGTGTCTGGAATCTGTTCCACTATGCTTTTCGGCAGTGCATTTGCACCGGCAACATTCACATTTTGACAAGCAGAAAATGTGTCTTCACTTATTTGAGAAAACGTTGAGGACGCAAAACCTGAATGTACAGTATTTGCAAGATTGTGTCCTGTCATTTCGGATTCCTGACGCGAGCTGTTGCCGACCGATCGATCGATAATGCTTCCCTGTTCACTAATTATTTCACTGTCTACACCATTATTTGCAGCCCGCTCGCATTTCCCTATGCACTATTACCAAATTACTACTTTGAACGTTAGTGAATTCATTACATGGTGACGCTAACACACTGCTTTTGTCTTCACTGTCATTTCTCAGTTTTCTTTGGAGCCTAGTATTACGTTTTCCACACGCCATTATTGTCACAATATTTCACACGACAACACAGAAAAGCACAATTTGAAGAGCAAAATAAGAAAACACATTAACATAGCACTGAAAATAATAACTAGTAATTTAAAGCACAGCTGCGAAATACTTGGTCCAAAGTTAAATGCGTGCCACACCTGTTTTACTGTACAACAGTGAAAGACTGCAACTACAATTACGCGCTAGCAATAAACAAAATCTACACTAATTACACAAACTACAACAAAAAATCAGAAGATTCCAGTGAGGTATCCTCGGCTAAGGGTCGACATATGAAACGTCCCCTTAGAAAAATTATACAAGACTGTGCTTAAACTGACACACAATATTTTTTAGCGCAACGCAATCTGACTTTCAAAAATCTCAACAAAAAATGGCCCTGACTAACATTAACCTATACGTATCACAAATCGCTTACCTCACAAACATCTTGGTTACTCGAACTACTGCAATACAGCGAGCGCCACTAATGCCAGCTAAATAAAAGATTCAAACTACTGAAGGCACTAACTCTTGACACTCATATTTAGCAAATGAAAGATTTTGATAGAGAACAAACAATGTATTTACCTTAATAGTCATAATATATATAGCAGTTCATGACATCCAGTCTTACAAATTACAAAACTCCGCCATCTCTCTCCCCACGTCCACCACTGCTGGCGGCTCACCTCCAACTGCGCAACGCTACACGCTGTTAGCATCCAGCTGCCGCTGCCCAACACTACAATGGCAGACAACAATGCAAACCAGCCACAGACTGCACACGGCACAGCCAGTGATTTTTATACAGAGCGCTACGTGGCGGCGGCGTTACCAATAAAAAAAACCTAAACAGCCTACTTACAGTATTAAAGTGCGTTTTTAACTGAAGTGTGTTGAAAGTCAATACTGACTCACAAGATCTCGGTAAGTACCATTATTTATTATTATTTTCATTCACTTTATTAAATGCTTGTATTAGTAAGCATTGTTTTTGTTACAGTTCAACGTCTGTCCCTACTTATTTGTTAATACAATGTGGCAGAACCATCATTGCTATACTACAGGAAATTTTAAAAAGTAGCCGCTGAATAAGTTTTTAAGATTATTTTACGTTAATGAGCTGCCAGCTATTAAAAGTGTCATCTCCAAAATAAATTCTGAAAGCACTTTGTTTTTGTCCCAGGTCAAAATTATGACAATAAAAGGCTTCTGTGACGTTTTGAAGGGATGATCCGAAAAAGTGTTTGGAAAAATATAGGACTTCATGGAAATTTATGTATTATCAGATCCTATCTTCCTTTATGAAGAAAAGAAATGTTTTAAATATTAACTGCCTTGCATAAAGTCACAATTAAACAAACGATGACTTGCTTCACAAAAAGTTGAAAGTACCATAACTGGCTGCAAAGCACCATTAAAACCCCATGTTACAAAACTCGACCTGATACATAATCAAATTTGTTCGTAGTATTAACTGAACACAGTAAAAGGTGTAAGACACAGCTACTGAGAAACAATTTTGAAGCCATTTTATTAACTTATCCCAATCAAATTAAGCTAAGGGGATCTGGAAATACTGAGAGCTCCAGAATGTTTAAAAATATTGTGTCATCTCCTACACGAGGAGCTAAATCCTGAGAAGCATTAGTCGTAGAAAATTACAAGCAATAAAATGATATATCGTCAATTTTTATGGAAGCCTCGCTGACAAGGAAGCAACACGAAATAATCCGAACAACTTATACGAAGGTATACCCCTGTGACCGTGTCCTTCAATACGCTAAAAATCAGTGCTACCCTATGACTGAATACTATCAGGTGACTGTCACATGTTCACACATTCAACTTCAAGTCTTTATTAGTCACACGTGTGATCGACTGTATCTATAGATTAGACTGTGATGGTTCACACCAAATTCATTGTAAACTATTCTGTCATCTGTAGTGCCTCTCCAACTTCTTTATCGCACGAATAAAGACATAGCTGTTAGGAAAAATTCTATACCATCATCTCCTCACTATTGCAGGCCAGAAAGAATTAGATTTATTTATGAAACAGCTGATCTTAATAATGCTGGAATTTGTTATATCAACAGGTAAATTCAAACATTACAACAAACAGCAATTGGAAAAGAAGATGGTGATTTGTCCATAAAACATACATTGCTGATAATTATTGTATATGCAACTGTCTACAGTAAATCATCAGAGACAGCATCGACTATGAGATGATGCATTGGCAATACTTCCTCAGAAGACTTCAAATATCACAGTAGTAAAAACAGAAGCTCTTCAATTAGCCCATGCAGGAATTAGATTTTCTAATTCTTGTTGGATTTGTCCTATAACATAAACACCAAGAAGTGGCAAATGCGTTCAAAGGAGGAATAGAAACATGTTCAAAAGAGGAGAAAAGTCACACAATACCTATTTATAAATAGATTGTAATTAATTGTAGATATTCCCAAGCAAGACTATGTAAATAGCAATGATTGAAATGCCAACAGAAGATTTTTTGCAGACCTTGACACATTAGCAGAAATAACGGATGTAGATCTGCAACTCATCTATTGATTCAGGGTTATTCTAGAAGCTATTTCCAGTGGACGTAAGGTAGACATAGAAAAATTTTCTGATTACACTGTTGAAACAGCAAAATGTATGTTGATTTTCAACCATGGCAGTCTATGTCTCTAACTGTACAGAAGATTTTGGAGCATGGCGCAGCAGTCACTGAACATGCCCTCTTACCCATAGGCGGTTTACAGAAGGAGCATCTGACACTTGCAATAAGCATATCGTGTGTACAAACGTTTATCACAAAATTCTTACAAAAATAATGCAAAATAGACATAACAGACAAGCTAATACTGCCATCTGATCCGTTAAGAAGTTAAGAACAGGTTTGAGACCGAAGCCAAAGAAATCCAGGAAACCTTTCTAAAAGTAATCATTATCTTTCCTGCTCTCAAGTGAATGATGGATTAGGCCGGACCATCAAACAGATGAAGAGAAATTCTCAATAGAAACAGACTGCTCAGTTTCACAAGACTGGGAGCCATCGTCTGAATAATACATAGCATTGTATCTACAAAATAAAGAATCTAATAAAAATACCACAGTTTTGTTTCATTTCATTTTATACAATATGTAAAAACATTATTACCCTACAAACCTGTTCTCTATGGTCTTACAGTACAGAAAATACCAAGCAACAATTTCGGCTAACGTTTCGCAAGAAATACCCCCATGTGCGCAGGCGCTCTCTCCCGCACGGTTAGTTTTAGCGTACACTATCGCGTCAACGATTGCTGCCTCCTTCCCTGTACTGATGAAGTAATGAAGGGAAGACGTATGCTCCGGCATTTTGTGAATCGTAGTAACTTTATTCTATATACTGTCGCATTTAAACAGTGTGTATATTGTATTTGCTGAAGTGAATGTTGCGTACCAGCCCAGAATTTGCTTAGACGCATGTTAAAAAACGCCTGAAAAGTTCGGTCTTTGTATCAGAAGGATGGTTGTTGAAACTGCCAAGCGCATTCAATCCTGATGTGGTTCACATTCCTCTCTCGCAAGGTAGGGTGGTGTGTGTGAAGCTATGCGAGCAGGTTCACTTTTCCTTGTACATTGTAGTACATAAATACCACAATAATAACTTGAACTCAAAAATATATGTATCGAATGGTAAATGAACCAAGTGCAGGTGTCCAATACATGAGGCAACACAAAACGTCTGGAGCAACACCTCAGAAAAAAAACTGCTCGAACTGAGACGTGCATAAAACGTTGTTACAGCGTCAGGCAATAGGCATCGAACGTCATTTTGTCGCTTCCCACTCCCTGACTTCTACTTCATGGCCCATAATCACGCCACCTATCTTACTGACACACTAAAATATCTTGAAACAACTCTCAACCACAAACTAGCGTTCTGTCCCTGTATACCATCTACCAAACAGGCTAATACTATTAAAGCTATTAGCAGGCAATGGAAAGAGGGACACATCAGTCACACAATACTGTGCGTTTACAGAATTATTACCCAACTCATTCTCACCTGTAGCATCGTTACCAGGATCTCCAAACCCCCAAAATTTCAGCGCTCCTCTCAAGTCCCAGCACGTCCTGCGCTCCACCTCTCCTTCCACATCCGTCCTGCCTCTCCTACACGCATCCACTGCGACTTGACAACCACCATACTCCTTTTTCCTCGAACTTTCTTTAGATTCCACCAAATCGAAGATTGTAGCTCTGATCATCTCCAGTACGGGATCGCTGTCGGTCCTGTACCAACACGTCCAGCAATTCCCCACACCTCCACACTTTATATCTCAGAGCAAGGAAGCTTCAGGAGCCACATCCTGACCCACAATTCCACTTTGGCATCTACCCATTCTACAAGCCATAGCCCTAGTCCCCGAATCCACTCCTTAAATCAAAGAACTAGTACCACTCCTTTCTGTTCCAGCCTCCATTGATACATCCAACTCTTCAGGAAGGTATTCATGATCTAGTGGTCAGTTAATCTATATCGTCGTGTTGTCAATCATCCCTCCATCCTTGCTTCCTATCCACAAATTATTTACTAGGAGCTGACCAAGACAGACTTCCCAAAAGTGTCATTGTCGCCATGTTACACCAACCACATCATCGACCTCACCATAACCACCTGTGTTTTACACTGAATCATCAACCGAAAGAAACTGCATTATATTTTAATCCTATTATTTTGTTCTTAGACCTGTTAAATCCTATATGCATATATATTTAACATAATTTGGCTAAAGAGTAGCATATATGGCTGCTATCAGCCCCCTCTTTCAGCGCTAGAGAAATAAAGTGATCAATATATAAAAAAAGAAAACGATTGCACAACTGTTGTGAGCTTTGTCTCATTACACCGAAAAATAGCACAGATGTAAAAGTGGAAAGGTATAATAACTTTTCAGCGGGCGGACGGTTGGCACTAATCCTGCTTACCACAACGACACAGTTTAGAGTCACCTCAAAAACGTCCATTCGTATGCAAGCGTGAAGTAGTTCGTAGAGATTAATTTTTATATGATGCTTTATTTTTTTCTCTATGTCCTGAATGTCTTTCCGTTTCAGGTCGCCCTTCATGTATCCAACAGTTGTTCCTTTCATTTTCAGATATTCCCACAGTCAATGACTTGCATGAACTAATCCATGGCATTAAAGCTAAACGTTTCATGGCACTAAAATTGGTATTTTCGGTATCAGACAGTTAACACTGCAAGAGCTCTCACATTCAGTAAGACAATAATATTATAGTATCTCCTGGGTAATCGACAATGCTGTTTAATCAGTTATTGATGTTAATTAAGAAGAACACTTTCCATTCCAGGAAATGGTAGGATTCTAATCTAATAATTTGGTGTACGTTCATGTGGTACTTGCAACAACAATTAGCTTCCTATTGTTCAAGTAACTTACGGAAATGCAGCCGATATTTCTACTGATACACACCCTGTCGCTTTCAGTGCAAAACTGCAGAAAATAAGATCTGTGCAAGAAAATTTAAACCTTGTGTTTGCAAAGTAATTCCGAGAAGATGGCACATAGACACACACGCACACACACACACACTTTTAAAACTAGTGTCACCACACAACCGAAGATGACCGATGTCATGCCTGCCGTAGTGGCCGTGCGGTTCTAGGCGCTGCAGTCTGGAACCGCTTGACCGCTACGGTCGCGGGTTCGAATCCTGCCTCGGGCATGGATGTGTGTGATGTCCTTAGGTTAGTTAGGTTTAACTAGTTCTAAGGTCTAGGGGACTAATGAGCTCAGAAGTTGAGTCCCATAGTGCTCAGAGCCATTTTTTTACCGATGTCAGAAGTTTACGATAGTAACAACTCATAACTTACTGATGAGGTGAGTCGCATTACCTCTGCCCCTTTGGTATCTGACAAGAGAGATACCAGGATTACACACAGAATTCAAGCAAAAACCCCCTTCTCTGTTTATAAGTTACTTGCTAATTTGATTTCTACTATTTCCTTAATAACACTATCGCAACAGCAAGAAGTTCATACCAGAATCACTGTGTTGTAATATTCCGTAGGACGACAACTGTGTTCTGCAATAGGCAATTTTCTCGCCTGTTGCCACGTGTGTGACGCTTATGCTTACTACACTGGCCCTCCACGGTACTAATAGTCTGACTAACATATGACATACCACAGCTGCAAGGGGCACGGTAGACTCCAGCCTTGCACAAATCAAGATTACACTTACTTCACATTGTGTTTGCACAAAATATGACCAATCCTGTCAGAAATGCTACATGCTAAGGCGAAAGGCCGTAGACTTTGGTGTCAGCTCTATATTATCATCTCACACTCGATGCACGGTCGGTCGATAATGCAACACACGTCTCATCTGCCTTTCACTATGACCATTCTGATGAAGAGTGACCTTCATCTATAGTTGCGTGCTTGCACCATTTTCTAAAGTGTTGTGTTTTTGTTTGTGCGTGCGTGTGTGTATGTATGTGTGTGTGTCTGTGTGTGTGAGTGTGTGTGTGTGTGTGTGTGTTTGTGTGTGTGATCTTTTGCGAATTGCTCGCTCTTGCCGGGAGAAACTCAGGTCTCACATTGTTCATCTCTAAGGGGAGAGCCGGCCGCGGTGGTCTCGCGGTTCTAGGCGCGCAGTCCGGAACCGTGCGACTGCTACGGTCGCAGGTTCGAATCCTGCCTCGGGCATGGATGTGTGTGATGTCCTTAGGTTAGTTAGGTTTAAGTAGTTCTAAGTTCTAGGGGACTGATAACCACAGCAGTTGAGTCCCATAGTGCTCAAAGCCATTTGAACCATCTAAGGGGAGATGTGGAGGAAATGTACCGTAGCATGCGGAGGCTGGATGAACTTCGCAGTAGAAGGATTAGATTGCAATGTACGTTGTAGTTTTAGTTGAGATGTCGTGACCAAAATATTGTTCCTACGTCTCCCAAAGTTGTGTATCATACTAATTCTCCTGCCGTCAATAGCACCAACCAAAGCGCAGACCTAGTTATTTATCATGAACGGATACATTACACTCGTCGATACAGAAATTTTGTTTCCTGGAATTGTGTGTGATTTATTTAATGATTTCTTCAGAACTTGCGGCTTTTTCTTGGGATTAGCTGGATGGTGCTTTATGGTCGCAATATGACTGTGAATTTCAGACTGTAATTGCCCAACGTTCGAATACTATATCTCGTTCAGTGATAAATCTCACGGAGAAAGTTTTTGATGATACAGATTTATCCGTGGTAGGCAAAGGTTTAAAATTTTTGTCAACGCCCAAGCGTCTGTCAGTGATTTATTTGATAAGTTATGTTTAACAGGCTCTTTTGAACTACATTCTGATGCTGCAGAGGAGGTTGGGATGGGGGCATGTCGTGTGTAGACTGGGGCACATCCACTTCAGAGTAATGTTACAGAACTGAGAGAGTTGCTTTACATTCACTTAGAGTTGATCCAAATATTGTTATTTTACTCGAGAAGAAGGGCAGTGCTACAATTGTTTTGGACAAGCAGGGTTACTTTTTTTTGGAAAATACAACCCCCATTTGACTATAGAAAAGGTTTTATTTCACAATCTAGATTTCGGCCGTAGGCCATTATCAATTGTTACAAGTGCAACCGATTAAAGCACAATAATAGTACAAATATCAAACGAATTATGAGAGAAATAGCAGAGCAAACAGTTAAATCAAGGTACAGGCTGCATTATTTGTTCTGTTATGTAAATCATGCAGCCCATACGTTGATCTAACTGTTTACATTGCTATCTTTATAATACTTCATCTGATACTTGCGCTTTTGTTGTGCTTTAATCGGTTGCAGTTTTAACATTTGATTACGGTCTAAGGCCGAAATTAGACTGTGAAACAAAACTTGTTCTACAGTAATATGGCGTTTATATCTTTAAAAAAAATTCTCTATAACTGTGGCTCCACATAAAAGTAAAATCACTAAGCAGGATTACGTTCGAAAGATGCAGTTTTTACTGTCTAATTCAGGGTATCGCAGGATCGTTGTTGAACCCACAAAAAGGGTTCAGAAAAAGTTTAACAGCCTCCCGAAGGTAAGATCTTTGTCACAGGAGCTTATCAATATTCTTAGTTCTTATTTTAATGTTTCCCCTAGGTTAGATGATCTTCCGTAGGTCCACAAGGAAGGAGTTCTTCTTAGACCAATTGTAAGCATGGTGCTCCGACATATCATTTAGCAAGAAACGTTGCTACTCTGAAAAGCCCACTAGTAGGTCTGTGGGAGCATGAGATTAATAACTTGGCGCGTTTCTTACGTCATTAGAGGAAATGCATTTCAACTGCTTTAATATTCTAAAAATCTTTGACGTGCTCCGTCTCTACACTTGCATATCTCTGATTCATTGCAGTCCATTCAGGTTAATGAACATATTTCGTTATGTTTTGACTTACACTTACGTTTTATTCAATGACCAGTGGTATCAGCACACAGATGGAGTTACGATGGGAAGCCCGTTGTCATCCATTATTGCTAATTTGCTTATGGAAGACTTCGAGGAACGTGCTTTGGAGTCGGAAGCTTTGAACTCTGCATGTTTATGAGCACATGTAGGTGATTTTTTAGTTATTGGCCTCATGTTGTTGTTGTTGTCTTCAGCCCTGACACTGGTTTGATGCAGTTCTTCATGCTACTCTATCCTGTGCAAGCTTCATCTCCCAGTACTTACTGCATCCTACATCCTTCTGAATCTGCATAGTGTATTCATCTCTTGGTATCCCTCTACGATTTTTACCCTCCAATACTAAATTTGTGATCCCTTGATGCCTCAGAACATGTCCTACCAACCGGTCCCTTGTTCTTGTCAAGTTGTGCCACAAACTACTCTTCTCCCCAATTCTATTCAATACCTCGTCATTAGTTATGTGTTATACCCATCTAATTTTCGGCATTCTTCTGTAGCACCACATTTCGATAGCTTCTATTCTCTTCTTGTGCAAACTATTTATTGTCCATGTTTCACTTGCATACATGGCTACACTCCATACAAATACTTTCAGAAACGACTTCCTGACACTTAAATCAATATTCGATGTCAACAAATTTCTCTTCTTCAGAGACGCTTTCCTTGCCATTGCCTGTCTCCATTTTATATCCTCTCTACTTCGACCATCATCAGTTATTTTCCTCTCCAAATTACTACTTTAAGTGTCTCATTTCCTAATCTAATTCCCTCAGCATCACCCGACTTAATTCGACTACATTCCATTATCATCGTTTTGCTTTTGTTGACGTTCATCTTATATCCTCCTTTCAAGACACTGTCCATTCCGTTTCACTGCTCTTCCAAGTCCTTTGCTGTCTCTGACAGGATTACGATGTCATCGGTGAACCTCAAAGTTTGTATTTCTTCTCCATGGACTTTAATACCTACTCCGAATTTTTCTTTTGTTTCCTTTACTGCTTGATCAATACACAGATTGAATAACATCAGGGACAGGCTACAACCCTGTCTCAGTCCCTTCCCAACCACTGCCTCCCTTTCATGGCCCTCGAACACAGTGATGCTGAAACTACCAACGAAAGTGATCCCGAACGCAACAGTGAACACGATACTGGATCGGAAGTGGATATATCAGGTAGTTATGAGTGTGAACGAGTTAGAGAAGAAACAAAACAGAACACTTTATATGGACGCAACCGCTATAAGTGGTCAACAGTGGAAACTAAGAGAAATGTTCGAACGCCTGTTCACAATGTTAGAATACATCTCCCTGGACTCAAAGGGGATGCAAAACGTCTTGGCCATTCTTGTACAATACTACAGGCTTTTTTTCAGAGTACATGCTAACTGAAGTTGTAACACGCATAAATGAGAAAATCAAACATTGTAGAAGTAGATATGCTGAAGAAACCAGAAAAAAATGGAGAGATGTTTCGCTGATAGACATGAAGACCTTTATTGGATTACTGTACAATGCTGCAATTTTCAGACCCAATAAAGAGGATCTTGAATCCCTCTTTGCTACCGATGGTACCGGTCGCGATATATTTCGCTGCACTATGTCATTGAAACGAATGTTAGTTCTACTGATGTATCTTCGGTTCGATGACTCCGGAACTAGGAATGAGAGACTGAAAACAGATCCTGCAGCTGAAATATATCAAATCTATTTAATTCACTTGTCAGAAACAGTCAAGACTGCTACTGCATAGGAGAAACAGCCTGTATTGATGAAATTTTGTTAGGATTTCATGGGAGATGCCGATTTAAAGTGTATATGGTAACGAAACCTGAAAAATGTGGGCTCAAAATCATGATCTTTTGTGATGCCACAACACGTTATCTCCTAAACGCCTACATATACTATACTGGCAAAGGCAGTGACGGAATGTGTTTGTCACCTGAGGAGAAGAAATTAATTATACCATCATAATGTGTAATTCGACTGGCCAAACTCGTCCAGGGTACTTGTAGAAATATCACAGCTGAGAACTACTTCAGCTCAGTAGGAGTTGTTGACGAATTGGGAAAAAAAAAAGACAGAAGCTAACTTATGTAGGCACTCTGAAGAAAAATAAAAGAGAAATTCGATTAGAGTTCTTGCCACAAAAGAATCGTAAACAGGGCTCGTCCGAATATGGGGTTTAGTGAAGACAAGACCCTTGTTTCATATGAGCCCAAGAAAAATACAGCAGTGGTATTAATTTCACCTATGCATCACTCTAAAAACACAGATGATGAGACAGGTAAGTCTGAAATAATACTTTTTTTATAATCAAACAAAAGAAGGTGTTGGCAGATTAGATAAAAAATGTATGACCTTTCAAACTAGCAGTCGCACCTGTCTTTGGCCAATGGCAATGTTCTTTGGAATTCTTAATATTGCTGGTGTAAATTCACATGCACGTTATTCAGCCTTCATGGACAATAAACCCTCTCAAGATTCGATTTCCTAAAGGACCTTTCAAGGCAACTGTGTGAGATGTACCTAAATAAGAGGTTACTCAATGAAAGACTACGTAGAGAACTCAAAGGTTCTATTCTCTATAAGCCATTGCCTTCTTCAGTGCAAAATGTTGGTCCAGTGAAACGGAAGAGGTGTTTCCTATGTCCTCGATTCTCGGATAAGAAGACTGACGTGGTCTGTATAAATTGCAAACGACATATTTGTGCATCTTGTAGGCATTCAATCTGTTTCAAGTGTGTGAATGAATGACAATTTGTTCAAGTTAAGGGTTTGTGGAATTACGTTAAATTGAACCTTGTCTGATAAATCTTTGTTTTGTTTGATGTTTTGGACACTAATGCGCATAATTGAAATTCTCTTAATTTTCAAAGCTACGTTTTAAATTTTTTCAGTAATTAACAGGTACTTCGCAATTTGAAGCTGGTGAACTAAGTAGGTATTAGTTTTTAAAAAGGCCATTGTTATGTTTTGATCTTGCAGAGCTGTTTTGATGGCAATAAAGACTAACCAGCAATGGGAACAGCCTGTATTCGTTACTTTATATTTGTTTTCAAATGGCTGTCTAGAAAATTCGACAAGAGTCTGGTGTATGTAAATACCCCGCGACACAGTTTATTTCATAAAATATTCACGACACTGACTGAGGGTTAATATTAATTTTTACCGTTTGTAGGCCTTTTTTTAGGTTATCGTCGCGGCAAGCGGCGAGGTAAGAAATTTTTACGTTAACGTACACCTGCTTTGTCGTTAATGAAACACGAAACGCTAACACAAAACGTACTTTGCACAACCTTAAAACACATATAGAAAGAGTACAACATTAAATAATATTGACAGTAAAAGTGCAACAACGTGAAATAAAGACTTCAGGCAAGTCTTTATCTTAATGTGCGTAATTGAGCTTCACTCCATAGAGACGCATGCCACTGAGCTCAAAATTACTGAAAATGCGACATGAGTGGAATAATTGTCAGAACAGTCGCATTCGCATCTTAACTCTAATGATGCTGGTACTAAATAAACAGAAGAGCACGGAGATAATCCATGTTCTCTAATCTAACATACTTGAAAAGCAGAACTGCGCCCAACGACGCTTCTGGAGATGCTGAGATTAATTAATCCTAGTAGACGTATACTAGCAGTCAAAATTAGTTTAGAATGTTACATTGGTCTTGATGTAGGAATCCATTTAGTTTAACATATCGTCCTGAACCGTTAGTAATCACTTAAAACTTATTTTTCAGAAACTTGTACATCAACGAATGATTATATGTTCAAAAGTTTATAAGTATTTCTGGCATGTGACAGTTCAACCTTTTGAATAATAGTGTTGCATGTGAGTGGCTTACTGTGTCGCTATTTGGATACCCTAGGATAAATCCTAGTCAATTCATTCCTATATATTTCACACCAGTGAAGTTTGTCCACATCAATCAAAATAAATCAATGCGGCAGGTGTGTGGTTTTACACCGTAGGTAATTAGATTTTCACACACAAAAACAAAATATTAATGTTTAAATTTATGGAACCTACAAATCTGCTGTTAAATATGCTCTGCTTCGCATGAGAACTGAATGATAACAACTAAAAACTAGCATGCACTCCACATCATTTAGTGGTATGCGTAAATTCGTTTACAATGTTTATCTGCTCGGGGAGCTTCGAGATTACAAATATTTATGGTCTGCCTCGGACTGGATGCCTTGGTTAGTTCCTCAGTTGGGTCTGTTCCGACATTTGCCCTGGTTCTATAGAAAACTAGCAGGAAACGTCTCAATCTATACCCAGACAGATACAAAATTTTCTTCCTTTAACGACGCACTGGAGTATCGTATACCAAGCATGTGATACGCGTAATGTGTCGATCAGCTAGATGATGGTGGGCGAGCATGGCCCTACCTCAAGTATAGCAGGAGAGCACTGTGATCATGCAATAAACAAAACTCGTGCCAAACGGCGTTAGACAAATAGAGGACAACGGTCTTCCTGTAGTAAAATTCTCCATTAGCTTTACAAAAGGAACTAGTTGCAAAGGTGTGCAAAATTAAACTAGATAGCGCATTTGAGTTTACACATGTTGCTCGTTTGATGGGTGCAGTCTGTTTCATATCAACTATTTACATGTTGTAGTCTGTTGTTTATAGCTAGTTAATACGTATTCTGTTTACTTTTATTTTGCTCAGGGTGTGTTTAATCAATCCTTTCTTTGCGGCAGAATAATAGCGTTTGTGGCTGAACGGGCCGTCGACCTCTGCGAGTTGAGTAATTGCATTTGTTCGTCAAATGTTTACAATGGGGAATGCAGCGAGGTCGTATCTTGTGCACTACAGCTGCGCGAGACCCGTATCTCGTTACTAAAACATGGAACAGCAGTAGAATCAGACTCATAGTACACTTACCATCCGATGTAAACACGTCGTTTGCGTTGCTGTAGAACTGGAATTTGAATAATCGACAGTGTACGTCAGTATTTAACAGTCAGTTTAATGCGTTGAGTACATGTCACGTGTTCATCGTGTTCGTTCGTGTGAATCGCGTGACGCAACTGTTTCTGGAAGTGTTAACTTTTTTGTAACCACACCGTTGAGACATCACGACATGCAGTTTCCACAATGTCGCAGTTTGTAGTATATGAGTACTCGTTTTTACTGTGCAGCGTAGTTTGGCGGCTCGTGCAACTGAAGCGTAAGGTCGGCATTGTTCGTCTCTGAAGATACTCAACATGGATAATGAGTATCATTGTAGAGTGTATATCGTCTGTCAGAAAAGTATGGTCAGCATTGTTCAGGTCCGACGATAGCAAGCATAAAAAATGAATCTGGTACAGATGGCGTATTAAAATATGTTCACAATGTCACTTCACATCTTGTCCATTCGGCATAAGTTAGTCATTAATGTTCACAGTTAACTGACAACCCATGTAAAATGTCAGTAATGTATTTATCGTAACATGGGTGTAAATGGAGTGCAACAAAGTACCACTGCATCACCTACCAGGAAAATATTTACACAAAAGCACCCCTGCTTCTTTATTCAGGTTAACCGATTTTCAGCTTACAAGGCCTTTATTAGACTTTAACTGCTGAAAACTGATGACGACCATGTAAGCCGAAAACTGTATAACCTGAATAAGCAATATACTGCTTTTCTATTATTGTGTTGTTCTACCAAGAAGCGACGAAAGAATCAGTTACCTCCCGATATGTATATATACTAAACAATATGCAGTAAACAACGCACTTGTTTTTTCAGTAACACAGAGAACTCTGCACATAGATAATGCAACAGACAGAACACTACATCACATAGGAAATACTCAAAACGGAAGGGCATACATATATACCTATAGCAAGAAATCAGCTCCCCTGTTTGAATAAAATGACTAAGAGAATTCCAAACCCTTCTAGCCACGTCAATATAAGTAAAATTCGTTGCTTATAAGATCCTTAGTGTCTTATGTTGACTTTGTCACTGCACTATATACGTACTACGTAGCATATCACATACAGACATATTTACACACAATAAAAAGTAAGCCTAAAGCTTAATATCGTATACAAACTGAGCATCAACTACAACTAACGCACACACTATTGTTCATATGCAACTGACTAACAATCACTCTTCAGCGGTGGAATTGGTGGAATCTTTTCAATCTTTGTCTTCACCATTCAATACAGCGAATAAACAAGAAGACACCTCCCTAGATTAGCTATTGTGGCAATGGTGTACAGCCCAAACACCCATAACTGCCTTTTCTTGACCGTTTTAGTTGGCAATGATGATTTGGAATGACACCCCCGTGAGGATTTTGTCAGCTGGTTGATAAGTACCATTCGGCTCCGTTTTGCTGTCAAAATGTCGCTTCCTAAGCCTGGCCTTTTCAGTCGTTCCAATGATGACTTGTCAGATCTTTTCATTCCATGCAGCTGTGTCATGCTAAAGCTTAGTAATCAGTGAGTTACATTCGTTCATTCATTCTGGCTGAGTTTCCGTCAGCTCCCTTGGAGTGCAGTTTCTTGATGAGTGAGATAAGACATTCTGGATCTCTTCACATTTCCCAAGGTACTGGTCCCATGCATTGTGTCTTTTGTGGCAGCAAGTGCGAATGAATCACTTGAATTCCCTGAACACCCTCGTAAATGGATTTGCTTTGTGATGGAATTTAAAGAACAAAATCTGCCAAATACCACTCTGTTACAGGAAATCCTTGTACGGGATACTGGTAAAGCTAATACAATTTTGAGACAGGATGGCTTCATACAGTACTGCAATGCCTGTATTAATCTGAATTACGATGCAAAGTTCCTTTGGACATGTAGGCATGTCCAAAGGTATAGACAATGTGGCGACTACAGCCGTTATGAAATATGTTAAATGTATTCGAAATTGCGAATATGGACAACCATCAGCTGAAGAATCGACTGACGCACTTGTAAAAATATTTGCCGGACCAGGCCACGAATCCGGATTTCCCGCTTGTCGCCATTTTTTCCTTAATTTTGCTCATTACTGGTCGTTGTATTTGTTTCGTGAGGACGTCTCATGATGCTTGTTCAAGTTCATCGTTAATCCATTAACTCATTTTTTTTTAATTGCAGAGGGCAGCTAATCCTCTGACAGAGTACGCTGAGCCACCGTGTCAGCCACCATTTGGCTGTCCCTGCACAATTCACAGCCAGACTCAAACTTCGATATGTCGTCAACCATGGGTCTGGCCGTGAGTCTTGCACGGACAGTCAAATGGTGAAGTGGCTACTCGCAATAAGCGGGAAATCCGGGGTCGTGTCCCGGTCAGACACAAATGTTCATTGTCGTCATTCCATTCTTTAGCTGATAGCTGTCCGTTGTCCATATTCGCAATTTCGAATACATCTGTTGTATTTAATGTATAAGGACGGTTTCAGGCTGACCAAACCTGGTTGTGTAGTAGTTCTGGATTCTTCTGATAATCACCCCACTTGTGACAGTGCATGCTGCACACAAATGCACGTACTGAGAGAACATATCATAGATCAGAAATGCAAACTGTACTCTGGTTCAACTATTGGGCTGTGGACCACAACTGTTGAGGGTAGTTACATGCAAAGGTCTTGTAGCTAGAACCGCGTGTAGTTCATCTTACTACAAACATTACAAGGTTTTACTTTCTCGCTAATCAGACAAGTTTCCTGTACTTACTGCACCTTTCTTCTCAAGTTGGAAAAATAGCAGTATTCGCTAACTTTCTTACCGCAGTTGATTAGCCCCAAAGTGTCTCTGTGCCTAGTGTGTATATCAGGTGAGTCTGTCTTGTGCCTTAGTCAGTCTACACACACACCGGCTATCAGAGTGTGCATTTCGCCAGTAGGAAAGCACACCATTGTGTATCCTGTAGCGTGTGCTGAGCTTTTCAGAAGGGTTATCTTGTAAAAGCTGTTTGACTCACAACCAGTTCGGGTCCATATCTTGTCCCTGTGCAATATTCCTTCACAAGTTGGGAAATACCCCTAACTGGTTTCATCTTTCATGTGTTCCACCTTAATGCCACAATCACGATCATTAACTATTGGCACCTCATCTAAATCATCAGGTAAGCTATAGAGAGTGTCAGTCACAACATTATCCTGGTCCCTGATGTGAATAATATCAAAGCTGTACTCTTGCTAGGCAAACGACCACCTCAGCAGCAATGCATGCAACACCTTACATGTCAATAGAAAGCTAAAAGCTTGATAGTTGCAGTACATGTGTGTATGGTGGCCGTACAAGTATCAGTAAAGCCTTTTCGTTGCCCACAATACAGACAAGGATTATTTATGATTGTAGTGTGCTTTCTGCAAGATTTCTACGTGTTCATCCCAGGTGAATGTCTAGCAGTTCAGCGACCAGTCTACTGCCAATGGTTGAGATGAATGCTCCAGAGATGACCTTCAGATCAATGGATAGTACCTTAAAATTAATAAGTACAGTCAGCAAAGATAAACGACATATACACTCGAGACTCTCAGACCAGGGGACCCTCCCAGTATTATCCCGTCAGGTCAATACTCGAGAAATACGTTACCCCATGAAAACTCTGAATTTCCTACTCAAGGTTTTCTGGCAAAGTTTGTACCAGAACCAATATTCAGTCAATGGTCCTCACATCCAGCACTAAGCGGACCTTTTCTCCTTGCTTGGACACGGCTAAGAAAGGACTGCAGTACGAGCTTTTTGCATTTCAATAATTTCAGTCCAAAATTTTCCGTATCTTCTTTGAGACTGCTTGTCTCTTCGTCCATGGAACACTGTCTAAAATGTGGCAAGAGGGATTATCTGCATATATGCCAAATCTCCCCTTATACTGGCCAATGACACAAAGAAATTCTTCAAAAATTGCGACAAGGCACTTGGATGTTGCTCTAAGTGGGTTTGTTATGACTTTTTGATACAGACAGATTCCTGGACCTCCCTACAGAAGACAATGCGTGAATGTGTGGTCGGATGTTCTTTGTAAGGCGGTCATCCGTCACTCTGACGAACCTGAACTTCACCCCCTCGGAAAACATTCCTCCACCTCTTGCGACAATGATTAATTTAATGGTGACGCCGTGACTGAATATTCTCAAGTGTAGCTTGCTGTCTGAGAGATCCATTCCAACATCCTTCTCAATCATAACGTCAACTTCGCTGACACAGTCAGTAGTCAGACCGTCTATGATGGGAAACAAGTACAAGATATTCACTTTTCCTAATTTTACCTGTAGTACGGCTGGGTTTTGACGGGTTTAGACTTGGGGTCAATTTTTTCCATTATCTTGCATCCAGGGACAGGAAATGTTAACACATTCTGTAGTGCAGTAACACGCTTGCAGAGACGGATAGATATACCAAGGGAAGGTATGTAGATTATTGGTAGACTATGGATTTTACCGCAGACTGCGCACTGTATTCCACATGTTCATCTAACAGACGCATTGTATTTTACCTTACGTAATGTATATCTTGGTGCTCGCCCCATGGTTCGTGTATCATCTTGATATTACCAATTACTGACAGAAATGAGTCCATATCTTCATCTGGTACAGTAATCAGTTTCTCTTTTATTTTGCTGGGCTGGTTTTCTTTTAAAATGCTCAGTACATCATGATTCGTAATTTCTTCATACTAGAACTTAGTTTTGCTTATGTTTTTATCGAAGTAGTGCCTATGGCTACCCAGCCGTTCATGCTACGAAACACAATTGAAGACTTCTCTGCAAGGGTAATCCTGTAAACTAGTACTTAGCCAAGAATGCTTTCTCGAATTCTTTATAAGTTACACAAGTATCCGCAACCATTGGACGTACACTTTTCTTATAAGTAGCTAAAATGTTAAATTAACGATAGAGGATCACATTTTCCTCCATCATCGCAATGGCGGTCAGTTGGGTGGAACCCAATGCATAGCTTGTTTCAGGGATTGTAATAACATGTTCTTGGATTTGTAAAGTACGTCAAACTTACCATACAGACTAATCACATGTGTCTCCGAAATCTTGGAAGATCTGTCTGCTTAAATAATTTGGTTAATCTGACTCATGTCTTGTTTCACAGAAGTGAAATCTCTCACTGCTGATTTGCGTCACTCTTCTTTTTTCGAAGTGACGCAGTTTTTTCCATTTTTTACTGTCTCAGCCTTGATCTTTACATGTATTTCTTGTTCTTTCTTTAAAAGGTTAAACTGGTTGACCATAATCTCACCAATGCGGTTATTAGCTTTTGTCAAGTAATCTTTCAAAGCTACATCGCTCTTAGCTTGCTGTTCCCTCTACCAAGCGATAAATTTCTTGTTAATGACATCAATGGTCTGAGCATCTTTTTCAGTGACCCACTAAGTTGTTTCTCGTTGCATAGCAGTACAATAGCGATGGAACTGCTAGGTGATTATTGTCTCCAGTTTCGCTGTTACATTCTCTATTTGCTTAGCAAGTCCTGATTCAACACGCTGTCGTGCATGGTCAGATTCTTCCTCTGTGTGGGCAGATTCTTGCTGCTCGCATAAAATCTCTCTAATTTGATTTAATAACTCTACCTTCATGTGTTCTTGGGCTTCTCATGACTGTTTGATTTTCGTTAATAATTCTACTTTCATGTCGTTTTGGACTTTGAAGGACTTTTCGATTTCTGTAAGTAACTCTGTTTTAGTCTACTCGTGTGTTGTTAACACATTCTTCATGGCCAAGGTCAAGCCTTGTATTTTGCACGGCATCTGATCTATCTGACTAAAAGGCGTTGCTATAACAGTTTATTTTTCTCTGGAAGACATTTCGAGTAATTCTAAGTTTAATTAATGTTACCCAAAAAATTGTGCTACAACTGATACCAATTCTGCAAAAGCAAATAATTCAGAATTAAAGTGCTTCCTGCTCAGTCTCTGGGAATGGAGCAAAAACTTCATGTCGATGTGAAGCTAGCACCTTTGCACGCTGAATCCCACCATTACTCGTAAAGCAGCAGAACACTTCAACAATGGTATTACTGAATTTACAATTCTGTGCTTTCATTCGCAAAAAGAAATTACAGTCATGCACAGCTCTAAGCAGCTGTGTAGCTTTTAATTAAAATGAGAACTCTTACTTTAATTTTTCCAGTAACTGAAGAGCTCGTCATCACACGTCCGTTTCCAGAATTTTCTGGTTGTTGTATGGCCTGGTATATTCACTCCGATGTCACTTGTCACTCGTAATTTTCTCAGTAGTTCTTCGCATGCAACAAACAGAAAATGCATGTATCAATGCACTTACAAGGGGGTCGCCAATGAGGCGTCTGTAGACGATTGAAAAAAGTACTGTCAAAATGTATAAGTAGATGTCATTAACATTACTTATTCCAGGTCTGTATTGGTATAACAATGTGAAATAAAGTCTTTACCTAAATGAATTTAACTGACAGATCTTACTCCACAGAAAAATAACATTAAACGCACAACACTGAGCGGGTATATACATGCCAAAATAATACTATGTACTAGTGAAATCTATGTGGAATCATTTTGAGAGCAGTGGCACCCGCATTTTAACTATTGATGCTGGTACACAACAAACAGAAGAAGACGAAGCTAATTCGTGTTCTCTTATCATCCATAAATGAAAACGAGAATTGCATCCAACGATGCGATTCTGATTCTTAAGCAGCTACTGTGACTGCAGATATTAGTTAACTCTAGCAGGCATATCATGATGATGATGATGATGATGATGATGAGTCCCATAATTCTTTACAGAGCGTAGGGGAGCGTCACGGAAGACTCGCGCCGCCTTACTAGGCAAGGTCCTAGTGGAGGTGGTTTACCATTGCCTTCCTCCGACCGTAATGGGGATGAATGATGATGATGAAGACGACACAACAACGGATGTTACAATAAGTCTGAAAAAAATTACAGTTACTTGGCTAAAAGGGTGCACGTCATCCCAGACCCAGAAAGTTCGTCAGCTGAGTTAGCCCATCTACACATCACTTTTCATCAGAATGGTTATCGTGAAAGTCAGATCATACGTGCATTGCGCTGTCGACCCTCCGTGTAGCGGCTGAGTAATGACAATACCGAAGTGGCATCGAAGTTAATGGCCATTTTTTCCTTACGCATAGAGCATTCACAAAAGGATTGGTCGTATTTGGCTGAAATATGATGTGAAGTGTGTTTTTCGGCCTCTTGCTAAGATAAAGGTCCTTTTAGGTTCAATAAAGGATTATCTTTGTTTCTGCTAGGCAGCTGTCTATTGTTTTTCTTGCAGATGTGGCACGTCGTGTATTGGTCAGACTGTCAGGACGGTGGAGGACCGGTGTCCTAAGCAAAAGCACCACACACACTGACAACAGCCGAGCAAATCTGTTGCACAGCGTTGTCTTGGCATCCGTCATCCTATAGAATATAATAACATGGCGATTCCTGCACTTCCAGCTGTTGGGGTGACATTATTAAGAAAGCAGTTGAAATTAGGTTTTCAAGTAACCTCATAGATAGAGATGGTAGTTTTTGCATAAATTACGTCAGAAAACAAAGGGATTAGCGAACTTCTGACATCGGTCATCTTTTGTTGTGTGGTGGCTCTAGTGTTTACACTGTGTGTGTGTGTGTGTGTGTGTGTGTGTGTGTGTGTGTGTGTGTGTGTGTGTGTCTTATCCCCCCGGAATTACTGGGAAAACTGAAGTTTTAAATTTCCTTGCACAGCGCTCATTTGGTGCAGTTTTGCCTTGAAAATGGCAGGGTGGGCACCTGTCGAAATGTCGGCCGTTGTCGCAGGCGTAATCCTGATGCATTGCAGTACGTTAATAGAGGAGATCTTCTGTAAAGTTTGGAAGGTAGGAGACAAGTTACTGGCAGAAGTAAAGCTGTGAGGACGGGGCGTGAAATGTGCTTCGGTAGCTCAGTTGGTAGAGCACACAGTTTTAATCTGCCAGGAAGTTTCACGTTAATAGAACATTGTATACGCCTGGGATAAGTCAGCTTTCAGCTTCTTATTGTTTGTGCTTTTCATGTGATTAAATACATTTTAGCTTCATTATGTACGTAGACCATAATAGTGCTCTAAGTAGATAGTTGTAAATGTATTAGAGATAGTAATGATGATGATTATAGTAATATCAGTCAACATAGTACTGTAGTATTTGTTTATGTAGTGTCGTTAGTTTAAATAAAGTTTAAATAGACTGTGAACCTAGAACAGCATTGTGATGAAAAAAAATCAGTGCACTGTAGAATAACAGGTAATACGTTACGGTGTAGAAAAATAAGCAAGTAAGTCAATGTGTGCACGCCAGGCTTTCCGGACGGGAAGGAGCGCCTGGTCCCCGGAACGAATCAGCCCAGCGGATTTGTGTCGAGGTCCGGTGAACCGGCTAGTCTGTGGATGGTTTTTAGGTGCTTTCCATCTGCCTCTGCGAATGCGGGCTGGTGCCCCTTATTCCGCCTCAGTTACACTATGTCGGCGATTGCTGCGCAAACAAGTTCTCCACGTACGCGTACACCACCATTACTCTACCACGCAAACATAGGAGTTACACTCGTCTGGTGTCAGACGTTGTCTGGGGGGTCCACCGGGGGCCGAACCGCACAATAACCCTGGGTTCGGTGTGGAGCGGTGGAGGTGTGAAGTGGACTGCGGTAGTCGTCGTGAGGTTGTGGACCACTGCGGCTGCGGCGGGGACGGATCCTCTCCGTCGTTTCTAGGTCCCCAGTTAACATACAATGCAATACAAAACAATTTGCTGCTCCTATAGACCAAGACAGAAACAGCTCTACTTCAAAGACATGATCACTCCGAGCACCTAACGATATACCAATCATTCACAAACTCACTGCGTCATCAGAAGTCTTCAGTATCAGTGGTGTAATGATGATAACTGGTTAAAGCTGTACATAAAATCAAACTGCCACGACGTTTCATATCACCGAAAACTCCACTGCAGAGTGAAAGCAGCATTCTGAAAACATCCCCCAGGTTGTGGCTAAGCCATGTCTCCGCAATATTCTTTCTACCACGAGTGCTATTCCTGCAAGTTTAGCAAGAAATCTGCTGTGAACTATGTAGGTAGGATACGAGGTAGTGGAAGTGAAGCTGTGAGGACGGATCGTGAGTCGTGCTTGGGGAAGTCAGTCGGTAAAGCACTTTCACCGCCAAGGCCAAGGTCCTGAGTTCGAGTCTTTGTTTGTCACACAGTTTTGATATGCCGGGAAGTTTCATATTCCAATTAGATATAAATGTCAATCAAAAAGTTGCGGCCGTTAATGCTGCGTATATGCAACGTTGCGTGACACCGAGACGTGTATACATGCAGCGACATGTAGACAAGAGATCAGTGTGACATTCGTAACGTGAGGCGGAGCAACTGATTAAGAACTGCGTCCAAACATGACCAATATGCTATTATTCTTTTCTTGGCTATAGAAAGAAAAACATCCATTTCAGAATGAAGAATGTTTATGGGGCAGCATGCCTGTCGAAACCATCGTTGTGGGAAACTGCGATAAGGGATGCTGCTGCTTCATGAAGACGCACATCCGTATTTCGCAAAACGTTGGAACGTAGAAGTTACGCCACCGCAAGTGGGAGACACTTGAGCACTCGCCCTATAGTCCTGATCTCTCCCCATGCGTTTATCAATCCTTCTGTTCTTTAAAAGAGGCCTCGAACGGTCGACGGCTTCTATCACATGAGGACGTGCAACAGGCAGTTAAGGACTTCTTTACGCAACAGATAACAGTGTTTTACCAAACGGGAGTCTCCAACCTCTTGCGTCGGAGGGATGATTGCCTCAGTGCTCACGGCGATTTTGCCTCATTTGCGCACCGACTTTGAACTGTACGACCTTCTAAGGGGAACTTTTTAATCCCTGATTATAATATTGACATTAGTCATCTCTTCCACACAGAAACTACGAAGACTTCACGTTGAATGTTAAACTGCGAAGGAAAGGTTCGTTACCACTATTTGTACGGCAGACCTACTTAAAGTGTGATTTAAACTGTAAGGTAAAGGTGAATGACGGAGAATTGGAAGCAGGATAGCTTCGTAGCAACAATTACATTTCTTATAAATTTCAATCAGAAAACATGAAAAATTAATGACTAGTAACAGGATTATATTGGTGGCTGCTTTTCAGAAGAATAGCAGTAAAGTGGAAAGCAGCGAGCAACCTTATCTCCTATATATATTCATTAAGTATTAATGTTTATTATTTATAATTTGTAATGTACGTAGTACCCCTATTCCGAAATGTCCATCATGCACTAGTCATGATGTTTAGCTGGTTACCAAGGGGTGCGTATGTGGCAGTAGATTATATATCAGTGAATATTATGATCTCTCAGCTTTCAACAGATGCATACATTGGAACATAGGTGTAACACTGTTTTTAGAATTTCCTACGACACGAGACAAAACGTTCAAAGATTTAGAGTCGACATCAGCATCTTTGGCGACTGTGATATATACATAACAAGACGGGACAGGCGTTGTTAGGCGATTAGCAGTTGATTTTCGTTACTAAAAAGAGCTTATAATATTACGAGCTATAACTGTAATGAGACTGACTTTAAATTCAGAACCTGGTAACCAAAAGCGTTAGCTATAACGTAAAGTTGTTTATCTAAACTCTGCCTTTGGCGGTAATGTTATAAGAGCACTTTCTGACTTATTCTTGATTACTTTCATAAAGAAAGCTCAAGATTGATTAATAATGTCTTTGTCTTTCGTTTATTTTACGAAAAATATGCCTACAGCCCACAGCGTGGAAACAGTTCGTTTGGTATTTAGAACAGCTGTGAAAAGAAGTGTTGTTTCCTTATGGGAGATTGTACTCGGAAATATTATCAGACGTCGTGAAAATAAATGACTGCAGCTTATAATAAATCTTATAAGTTAACGTTAATTAAGCACAAAATGGGGTTTGAAATGATCTTGAAACAAACGAAAAGCTTCCCTATTTCATTATTTCATCTTTACTGCAGTTAACTTCTGTTCTACAATGGAAAGGTTTTTTAAATTACACAGTAGTAATGCAAGGAATATTTTTAGACTTTTGAAAGCATATTTGATCTACACTCAATAATAAGAGTCACATTAAATATTACAGCTCAACGACAATAGTAATCGATCAAGCGATACTGAAGAAGTGTCCCTTTTTGCATTGATGTGCCATATATACAATTAACTAATCAAGAGTAATAGGCCTGTATTTGCTTTTTACTATAGAACAGAAATATCTCTGGAGTGCACATCTAGATGTGCAGAACTGATTTTGTGTTGTCAGTATACATTCCATTGTGGTCACGTGATCTCAGGATGATGTAGCTTTGCCCATAATGCCTCCTGTAAATTTTGAATGTCTTTATATCACTAGCAAAGACAGATCCCCTTCATAGGCATTATGGGTTTAGTACAGGCGTCTTGTAGACACCATAACAATTTTCATTTAATGCCTGGAATAAACTGGGCTCTTTCCTTTGAAGAGCAATTGCATGGGCATCACGTTATAGCGCCATCACGTCAGCGTGTTTTCATACTGTTCGTCACGTCACATCACAACAATTTGTTTGGACCAGTACCGAACGGCGAAAGAGGGATTATGAGTCTCCATTCATGGTACAATGATTTCAGAGAACAGCAGCTGAATTAAGAGGCTAATAAAGACAAAGTTTATTAACATCCAAAGAGAACTTCAGAACGAATCTTCTTGATCACTTTTGTTTGGTAAAGCTTTGAGAATGAAACAACATTGCAAAAGATTGACATTTAGTTGCTAGCGAATTTATCTACACAGAAATATGACAAACAATAGTTATAATAGGACAAGTGCAGTCTGTTCATCTTATCCATTATGCTTTTCCGTAAGTAACTAATTACCTCATTAACAACTGTATTTTCCTACTTCATTAAAGATGATATTTTTACTAAAAGTGTTATGTAACGGAAATCACTTTGTCAACTTACGATGATATATTAGGCATCACCTCTGTTCTATTATGTAAAATTGAAATAATTTTTCGCTTGTAGATATCTGACCTGGCTTATGTAAGAACACTCAATGGAAAAAATATCCAAGTCATAATGGAACATTTACAGTTTGTCACAAAATCAAAGTGTAATAAGGAAAAAAAAATTACGAACAAACAAAAGCTCGAAACCCACTATTAAAACACAAGTGAACGCTGAGAAAATAAATTAACTTACTATATTATCAGTTGACGATACTGCCAAAAGTTTCTTCCCAAGAAACCTTGACATGTCTTGCCATGCTCTGACATGATGTGATGGTCCATTGAGAAGCTGTGTGAATGCTGCCATTTGAAATGCATTGTGGAACGTTTTGAGGTGATGTTATGCAAACTGACATTACATGACGACCATTGTGAGTTGATCTTAAACAAGAATCGTTGTCCTGAGATCAAGTGACGATTCCAGCTTAACGGTTACAACGTGCACTGAATGCAATGTTCACTTCACAGTGTAGAAATATCTCTGGTTTGAGCATTGTTTTCTCCGCCTGGTGTCAACATTAAGCTGGAATTATCACGTGATCTCAGGATGATGCTGTTTCTTCAAGGCCAATTCACACTGTCCGTCATGTCACGTGATGTCAGTTCATGTCATATTAAAATATTCCACAATGCATTTCAAATATCGGTATTCACACGGCCGTCAACGGGCTGTTGCATCGCGCCACGGCGTGTCAAGGTTTATCGGGAAGAAAGTTTTGACAATATTGTCATCTGCTAAGTTAATCTATTTTCGTTACACGCATCCACGTTGTAGTTGTGGATTTTGGGCTTATGTCTCTTTTTCATCTTTATTTTATTCATTATGATGTTTTGTGTCTTTTGCATCTTTATTTTATTATGATGCTTTGTACTTGTGGCAAACTGCAAATTTTCCATGATGACTTGGATCTTTTTCCTATGGTGTGCTCTTACACAAGGGAGCTCAGATTTCTGAAAGCTAACAAATTATTCTGGTTCTAAAATAAGAAAACAGAGCTGACTTCCATAATGCATGTAAATAAGAACGTAAGTTGACGAATTTCTTTCCATTAAATAACATTTCATGTGAAATTATCAACTTTAATGAAGGAGTAAATTATAGTTCTGTATGACATTATTAGGTACTTAAGTAGAAAAAGATAATGGATAAGGTAAACAGGCTCCATTTATTCCTTTATAACTGTTGTTTGATGTAATTCAAATGTTTTTTGACTTCCTAGTGTTTACCATACAAACATGATAAAGAACATATTTTATGAAGTTTGCTTTGGTCATTAAGAAATTTTGTCGTTGTTAATTCCTCTGTTCCAATAATATACTTTGACGTTTAGTATCAAGGATAGTGATTCATAACATCACTTTCACCATTCAGTGCTGTGCTACGTGAATTGACGTAACGGTACGTGACATGATGTGATGGACAGTGTGAATACATACTGATGTGATGGTGCTGTGATGCGATGGGCGCTGTGGATTGACATTTATGTTTTCCATATAGTTTCTAAGCTCATAATATTACATTGGGCTTTTATCATTTGTTTATTCGTAACAGAAGTGGAGATTCACTGTTGTTGCTACAGGAGGTGCAAATGGAAGTACATGACAGGAGAAAAACAATGTGCTGTATTAGTATTTTGATGCCCTGTACTGTTTAGGTTGTATTTTGAAAAAAGATGTTTTAAATGTCTTATTACATGCGGAAAATGAGCAGGATTGTTGGGCAAAATCTTTGGTCATCTACAGCAGTCATTTGTAATAGCGAATTTCATCTTAGTGTTTACACACATAAAACACAATTGAAACCAAGAGCTTGAAAAATGTTTTATGTAGGAGTTAGACTTCTTCCCTCTTGATACATTTCTGATATTTCCCATCTGCGTGAAATACGGCCAGTTTGTTCATTTGAAAATGGAATATTTATATTAAATGGTGTCCTCTAACACGAAGAAATAGTTACGTGTTTTATGCAACAGCAAAATGCTTCAATCTTGTTTGGAAGGATGTTTTGCACAATACTGAAGAAAAATGATACATCTCTGCATCTATTTTCTTTACGATACAGAGAAGTGAAAGTGAATAAGAAGTTAAATATGTGCTAATTGCCATGTGAAATGAAATCTATACAGTAAATAAAAGCTACAAAATATGAACTGTAGTATTGAGTGAATTGTCAGCATATACCTTAGATACATTCTCTACATTAGTGTGGGACAGTTGCTTACTTTTGTTACAACACTGGCATCCACAGATTTAGGCTGTATATTCTGCCTTGCACTTAAGTCAGTCGCAAATCAACAAATCAAATGTGTCATAATAACAGGGAACAGAAAGGAGACAAACAACACACACCACACAGACACACACACACACACACACACACACACACACACACACACACACACACAATATTACAATATAAAATTTTAGTGCAGATTATTTATTTCGTTTGCCTTCTGCTTATCGTGTTTACCATTATTGATTAACTATCATAAAATATTGTTACTTAAAACTATAGCTAATTTCCTAACCATAAATTTTATAAGAAACAACTGTACTACAAATTCACATAAACTATTCTCTCTTTCTCTCTGTGTGTGTCGTGTGTGTGTGTGTGTGTGTGTGTGTGTGTGTGTGTGTGTGTGTGTGTGTGCCCTGGAAAGAAAAATGTGTCACACAAATTTTTAATATTCGCAATACATTTATCCAGCTGTTTGATTTCTTTCCTACTTTTTACTTATTCTGTCAAGTAGCGGGAGCTTGTGCATACAATGCGGTAATACTCGTATGTACCTCAGAATGCTAGCAGCAGACAAAATTACGTTCTGGCGTGCAAAAAAGACAAAAATAACACGAAAATCGACAATAAATAATGAAGAATCAGAACTTATAGTCGCCAATGTGCGCAAATTCGGTGTTTTTCGTGACACATTCAAAGGCACCGGCCTACTATTAAGTCATTTTGCAATGTCATCGCAGGCTTGGCAAGTGCCGTATAAAACGCAATACTAGCTGTGTCTCCCCTCCCCTCCCGGCCCAAAGGAAAAGAAAAAACCGGAATGCCCATTCTTTCGACCTTTAAAAGGAAGACCTAAATCGATACGAAGTATCAAATGCAAATCCACAGTACCTAGGAAGGGAATCTGTCTATACTAGCGATATGACGACTTTCAAAATTTATAGGACGCATTACAGAGAAGCATATGGAGATCATGTGGCAACGTATGTTCACAACACAAAATCATCTCTGCGCATCTGAATGCTCACTACAGAGATATTTCTAGTCAATGGCTCAATCCAGAGATACCGCTACTCTCTCTTTTTTTTACGATAGTTTTAATCATAGACTATAGATAACATAGACTGCACATGACGTCATTTTACTGAAATTAACATCTAAGTCACGTGATTCTGGATACGAAGCCGACCATGTCGTTACGCATTTATAGTGCACAATTTACTACGTTTTTGTTACAGATCAAATTTTGTGCTGTTTACTAGATGCGGAAGTATGTCCGTATTAGACCGTCGTTTAGTGTCCTACTGATTAGCTAAAGCGACGAAAATCTCAGTTGTGTAAGTGAATTAGTTTAAAATACTTGCGAAGGTATTCCCATTAGTTGATAGTATGGATGTTGGTTCTTGAATGTAAAACTTCCTGAATGATTCAGATTTTGAGATTACACCAATACAATCAATATTTTGTAATATATTACGCTTCCCTTATTCATATCGTTCCTGTATCTGCAGTGGATTAAGCAAAGGTCGAAAAACATACGTGCGTATTTTGTGTAAATATCTGATATTAAGCACATAAACGAATTTCCTTTCTTAAAAAAGCTTACTAAGGCATTTCACACATATTCTCATGGAATCGTTAGAAAACTAATGCTGCGTTCGTAATTGTTATTTTGTGTTCCATTTCTACGGAAGCGGCGAACTACAAGAATGCACAGTGCCAAAAAAAAAAAAAGTCAGTACCTGTCGACTTGACCAGATGAAAGAACGATAACCACTGCTTTATTATCAGGAATTTCGGAGAAACTAAGTTAACTGCGGTACTACATGTGTAAGAATAATACTACAGTTCGTTGAATTTTCAAAATCAGTGCTTGATTTCAGCAATAAATGAGAGAAACTCTAACTGTCCGCTCCACTTGAGACAGAGCGTAACGGCAGGAAATCAGCTTTCTGACCCGAGTCACATGACTTAGATGTTGCTTTCAAACGTTAACACGGCAGAGATAGGGACATGTGCGGTCTATGTTATATATGGTCTATGGTATTAATGGACATAAAGTTCACAGATCACATATTGCTGCAGTTCACAGATGACGAATTTCCAATATATTAAATATTATCTCCATTATGCACACTTAACGCTGCCATTAGATAGATATTCATGTGGATAAAACGGGAAACTTTTTTAATTATGTCTGTGACGCCATACTGTACTTGGGAATGCTATGCGCCACCAAGAGATGCATAAAGAAGAGTCTGATATGCTTGACAACACGTGTTTGCTGCTTGTTTATCATTTTTCGTTGTGCATAATATCGTATTAATTTCAAGGTTCGTAATACTACATGACAATATTGACAGATTTCGACTAGATGTATGTTAGTATGTGTAGTAGTGCTAACTAATTATTTGTATTTTCGTTGTTTTATAAAACTTGATAATTTGGTAAAGTAGTGCCAAGACGTGTAAAGTAAATCACACATCCTCGATAGCTGGTGCGTAACAGTTTCCGCACTAATTAAGTTAATGTGCTGTTTAGTAAACTGTAACTGATAATCGCGTAGTAACACTCTATGCTATGTTTATGCTTTATGATGTTTGTAAATAGACTTTTTCGCGGAAACCTTGCAAACAATCCACGGAACATGTAACTCACTAACTAAAGTAGTGACTAAGTGGGAGAAGAAAGAACCTCAGAGTGTTGGTGGAAGCCACTCCGGCCCCACTGTGGAAGCCGTTGAGTGGACTAGCGAGTAGCTGGAGACCGACGCATCTGCCTGAGCCCTGACCCGGCGGGGAACGGAGCACTGGGAGCGCGGCTCGGCGCGGCAAGCCAATTTCAGCGCGCGGTAGCCGACGCAGAGGCAAGGCAGAGCAGACTCGAGGGCAGTGGGGACTGCGTCGGCCATTCGGTGACGGAATCAGAGCGGGGGCACCTCGGCCGGCCCAGAGCCATCCACTCCAGGGCTGTCCGGCTGATGGCCACTCTAGCAGCGCACCTGATCAATACGTCACCCTCGCGGGGCCGCGAGTCTGCCTACGCCGAAGATGGAGGACCCTGTCCGCCGTGGCGCTCTCCGTTTAGTTTCGTTTTGTCGGCACCCAAACTTCAGCTTGAAATACCAACGAGATGTGGCGGTGACTACGGGAAGATGGGATTAGTGAAGGCTGAATATCAACCTTAACTGCACATTATATTGAAGTAGTTCAGTACAAATTTTCCTATGCATGTAATAAACGCATTTCTGTCAAGGGCACACATCGACTAAGAGTACGCACTTTACGTTTCCCTGTCTTCGCTGCACTTGGCGTCAAACTCACAAGGTCTACCCCCAGTTACAGTACTTAGTGACGTTACAAACAAACACTTTCTGTTCCCCATCTATTATTTCCTACTGTTCAGGTAAGAGACTTTTTTCTACTATTGAAAGTATCATACAAAAAAACTTGTCTGTTTAAGTGGTTTTAACTTGTCACTCCAGTGCAGTTTAATGAGTTACCAAAAATTTTGAAAATTTCTTAACTGGTTTACTTCAAATCTTCACACGTTAGGCTAATGAACATTCGTGTACTCTGGAAATGACTGATTTTGTTTTCTTTCTCGCAGTCAGTTTTAAATACAATAGATTGACATTTAAACCTTTAGACGAACAGTTTCTAACACATTTACCCTTTTTCCTCGTACGTAATTTCAAACAAAGACTGTACACACATTAATCACAGGTTTTAACAAAATACAGGAAAGTTGTATTATGGCTTATTGTATTATCAGAACAGTACAATGTAACCTGAATCATCCGAATCTTTGTAATTCTTCGCGTCTGCAGATTACAATAATGCGAAATACTGTCATTCAAGCTACTATACTCAAAGATCTGGAAGCCGGAGATATCTCTCTCATACCCCGTATACCAATGACTTCCACCGATTTAGTCATTCATTTTAAGTGTTCTTAAATTACCGGTCAAATTTTAGTTTGCACTAACAATAAACAAGGCTCACGTTCAGAGGCAGAGGGAGAAAGAGGAGGAAGTGGAAAGAGAGAGGAGGAAGGAGGAAAGAGGCACAAGGATGAGATGAAGTGAGAGAGGGGACACAGGGGTGGGCACAGAGAGGGAGGAGGAGGGGGTAGACAGACAAATGGGGGAGTACGAGATGGACACAGAGAGGGGTGAGAAGGAGGTGCTCCATATACATTTAGCAGTTGTGAAGCATTGTCGGGTTCACTAGTGTTTATATGAAAGGCATTAATACAATCCCCCACTGATAACGTAAAATCCCAAATACACAACCCTTGTAGATATACTTATCTTGCGGTTGATGGTGTCCAGGGTTGCAAGTCCACTGATCCAATTTGTGTCTGATGTGGTCTTAAGTTTACAAATGACAAACAATACATTTGGGTGAGGTTAGTTTATCGTTGTTCAGTATAAAAGCACTAATGCAAGTGAGATGCACTGTAATATATCGCTGCCACAGTGTTCCAAACTTCATACTGGGCAGAAAAGTAGAATATATTCTTGAAAAATATGTACAACTGCATCTGCTATAGCTCCGGCTTCCTACCCTCATCGATATCGTGCAAAGACTTTCTGCAACTGGCAATCATTAGCTGAGGCCATTAGCTGAGGCTGCTGCTGTTATTGTGGTGCCTTCTACCGTCATTCCCAAGGCGTCATACGAGTCTTTCGTCAAAATTGCGACGTGCCTTACGAAACAGTCCAAGATAAATATAGTTTTATGCTGATGGTGGACTATATGAGTAACTCACTGCATCTAAATGACATTCTGGATTCCTCACAAAATGTCATTATTGTGTGCACACGAATCGTGTTTGTAATGTATTGATTTAACCAGACCCAATGTAAGCTGGAAGGGCAGAAAACGTACAAAAACAAATTTTAACAGAAAAACGCCGAAACAAAAATCAAAAAGAAAGTTATTATTGTACATATAAAACGATTCCGTTTGTTCAAAGTGTTATGAACCTGAGACGGGTTATTCTCTCAGCAAATTGTCACGAAAGTTATAGACTTCTAATTTATAGATGTTTCATTGGTTAACAGTAATTGAAACATAAACCTTGAAGTAAAACTAGTTATGTGAAAGAGGTATTCTAATTTCGTGCTTTTTCTGAAATACCACAAAAGACTGATGAAAATGTGTACAACTTTAGATGAGCACCGTACTCTGCACGATTAGTTCACGGGAGCTGTTTCCCAGAAAACTTGTTACATCACTGGAAGTAAGAGATGGTACAGATTTCTAATACATGTCAGTAAAGCCGGTATTTCTAAAAAAGAAACCAAATATGAAATGTTAAACCACACAAAGAAAACAAATATTTTCACTAATTATTTATTTAAAGTAGGTGCAAATACTTCAGAAGAGAAGGCAAAACAATACACTGAATAAGCAGTGTGGGAGACATTTAGTGAATCACAGATTAATCTCACGTCCCCATATAAAGTAAAGAAGATGGTCATAGCTCTAGAAAGTAAAGATGGAGATTATCGTTAATAAGACATAAACGTTGTGGCCATATATATATATACTGTTCTTTTCACTTATGTAATGCATCGTTAACTGAGAGTATTTTCCCAGGAAGACAGAAACATACCATCGTTATGCCTTTCCATGAAAAGGGTGACTCCAATTATGTCAATAATTATCATTCAGTGTCACTCCTTACCCCATTTTCTAATATTTCCCAAATTTTTGAGAAGGTGATGTATTCCAGGGTTGTCACCTACATGTGTAGGAGTGGGATAATTAGCCATTGGCAGTTTGGATTTCAGAAATGCCATTTTACTATGTCAGCTGTTTATACATTTACTGAGCACATAATAAAAATTTAGAATGTTAAAGCTGCAACAGTTGATATCTTACGTGACTTACCAAAGGTATTTGATTGTACCATTCATTATACACTGTTAGGGAAGTTCTTATGGAGTACATAGTTCAGAAAATGACTGGTTTAGCTCTTATTTAAGAAACAGAATGCAAGAAGTTATCTCAGGCTGTTTGAGTAACGCAAAGAAGCACGGAACATCATCTTCATAGCGAGAAATCACATTGGAAGCCCCACAGGGTTCGATGATTAGCCCACAACTTTTCTTACTTTGTGCTAATGATCTGCCATTTCATTTAAATCAGCAGGCAAAATTAGTCCAGTTTGAAGGTGATACAAGTATTGGTGTAAAACCAAGCAAGGAAGCATCAACAGACAAAGCAGTAAATAATGTTTTTGTGAAAGTTACTAAATATTTTTTTACAAGTGGGCTTGCTTCAAACTTAAAGAAAACGCAGTTTTGATATGTCAAAGTACTGCGAGTCCTTTTAATCTAGAATATCAACAAGAAATAATAAACATGTCAGAAAACTTTTAGTTCTTGTGTGTACATACTGATGAAATTTTAAACTAGAAAATCATATAGTTGACCTCCTAAATTGTTAGGTTTGGCCAGTTTTGCCATAGAAATAATTGCCAAGTTTGGGGATACAGAAGTCAGTAAGTTAACATATTTTGCATGTTTTCATTCATTGAGTTCTTATGGCACAATATGATGGGGTAACTACTCGCTCAGGCAAAAACTAGACGTTGTACAGTAGATATTAATTAGAAATTTGTGAATGGCTTCAGAAACATAGATGTTGCAGGCATCTCTTTAAGCAGCTTTGTTTTGGAGCAAAGTACTCGAGTTGTGAGAATTTTTATGGCAATGTAAACACATTTGGATGACAGTACAGGTGCCCAGACTATTAACAGACAGGACACTTGCTACAGCCATCATCAGTTGAGCCAAGAGTTGAATGTCGATCAGTGTCATTTAAAAGCTGTGATGAAGGGAGAATATGGCAATGTAATGTTTGTAGTAAGTGAATACCATACACCATTCAACAAACTGCCAATGGAGCTGATTGATGCCGAACTACATAGACAGAAGCAGTTATCAGCATACAGCTGTGGCTTTATGTGACATAGATACCTTGCATCGATTCGACCATTCACTGGAGAAATTTCGAGGAGATAATATCAAAGTATGATCTATCGCCCACAGGTCGTTGGCACTTCCATCTAACACAGCACCTTGTTCTTCCTGCACTCAGCACAGAAAGCTTTAATTCCTCTTTAATCAGAATTAATTAAATTGAGGCTTTAAATATATTCCTGATAGGTATACTGAACGTATGGAATATTGAAAACATGCACAAACAAATTAATGGCTGCGTCACGTAAAATTAGTCCATAAATCATTATACTGCAACACAAGGAAAGGGAAAAGCACTTTCGAAACCTTTAAACTTGTTTTCTGGGGCAACACCACTAGTTGCCAGTAATTCACAAAGATAGAGTCTTATCCCGGCCTTCTTTGAGCATTCAGTCTACGTCTTGATGAAGGCTGGGTCGGGGAAATACTTTGGTATCCTACAGTCCTTCATAGGCAGTGCTATTCGATGACTGTATAAATCCATTTTTACTGCAAGTCTAACTGTTCACGTTGCGAACAACTAACCTGGATGATAAGACCGGCATCATAACAGCTCGCTAGAAGGATATTGTGCTACCACACTGAGTGAGGGGCTTACCACATGATTGCCCCGTAGCACATTTGTAATCTTTCTTTAGATACGCAATTTCCCACATAAAATGGCATCTCGACATAAAACTAAATGTTTCCGCTCTGTCATACGAGAGGAATACTTAATCCATATGCGTATGAAACATGACCCGTTTGCGATTATGCGTATAGTGATTTTAACAGGGAAAGGTAGGCATAAATATACGAGAAGGTCATCGGTTCAAATCAGACGCAGGTGGCTAACTTCTCATTACTTTTATCCTTTTAATTAGTTGAATTCATATCAGAAATATATCCATTTAATTAAATCTCAAACCTGTAATTCTGTGCGGGCAAGGGGAAGAGGAAAAATTAATATCACAGTATTACACAAATGTGTCGTGTGCTTGTTTCGCAAATCAGCCCAATAGAATTACACACATCGTTCATAAAGAATATTGGGAAAATTCGCACGTTTGACGTAAAAACGGTTAATTATACTATTTTCTTATGTGCTACCGACACAGAACTAAATTTAGTTTAATTTGATTTTTCGATAGTACATACTACCAATGATATGCACGTTCTGTTGGCTCTGTCAACCTGTATTTTTAAGCGTTTGAAAAAATAACCTGAATAACTCATAAATAGAAAATACTTCTGTTTCCCCCTTGCTCTTGGTTGCCTTCATAAGTGCGGTGCTGAACCGCAAATCCATATTCTGAAAATCAGTACTTCATTAATCACAGTTCTTCTCTAAATATCAACTATTAATTCTTATTTCCCATAGACAGATAATAAAGACGTCCTATAGTCGATACTTGACAGTTATGAAGTATTTAAGACTTAACCACACATGGGTGAAAACATTAAATCTACTTCAAAGGGGACCAACGGCTTGCGCAAAACCTCCACTAGCGAAACCACGGCAGAAGTGAAAGAATTCTGCTATCAACCAAGCAATATTAGACAACCTGTTCTAAGAAAATTAGGTATCATAAGTGCTTTGCAGCTGCTTCCAATTCAAATGAAATAGCTTTTGGAACTCGATTATGGCTGAGGACTAAAGAAAGAATAGTTTAACTGCTATAGGGCATTGAGTGGAAGTGAAATAAGATTACAGCGAAATTTGTAGGTGAAGGAACTGAAAAAAAATGCGAATTCTACAGAAGGATGTTATTAATTAGCAGATCGGACACAGTACTATCTGAAGAGGTAACAGAAATATGTGTGAGAAATGTATGAAAAATCCTTTGTTAGGAACAGAGTAAGCGAATGTATCGTAACTACCACGAATGTCTGCTTGACACTGTAAGGAACAGTAGACAAGAAAGTTTTTAAAGGTCCCAGCACTGAAATATCATGCTGCTTGACGTCCCCCTGGCGGCTAAAGAACATTTGCTTGAAACATGCTGTCATTCTATGCAACCCGCAACATTATAGCTGTCCATCATAAACCATTCACGATATTTTCATATTCCATCTCTCGTTAAGGGCAAACTATTAGTCCTACAGAAAAATGAGTGGGACCCTTTCGTAGAAAATTACAAAATCGGCTTCATCTTTCATAGCTCTGAAGTTAATCCTTAATCTCATTAAACTGTCGAGAAATTTCGTAGCTGTAATGTCACAAATAAGCTGTTTCACAGGATTCGAATTCTTACTCCAGGACACCATGTTAAAGTATTAAAATCCTTCAGTAAGAATACAAAAATAATGAAAAGGCTTTATACACTACACAGAGCGTCCCATTTAGCTTAAAAGCACTCCGTCTCCAGGCCACGAGTGGCCTACCCGAACCATCCGACTGCCGTGTCATCCTCAGTGGAGGATGGGCGTAGGAGGGGCGAGGGGTCAGCACACCGCTCTCCCGGTCGTAAGTTGGTACTCTTGACCGAAGCCGCTACTATTCGGTCGAATAGCTCCTCAGTTGGCATCACGAGGCTGAGTGCACCCCGAAAAATGGCAACAGCGCATGGCGGCCTGGATGGTCACCCATCCAAGTGCCGGCCACGCCCGACAGCGCTTAACTTCGGTGACCTCACGGGTACCGCTGCAGCCACTGCGGCAAAGCAGTTGCTCCCATATACCTTGGCCACCTGAAATATCTATCGTCTGGCTACAAGGGGGAACATTATCCAATATTATTACATTCCTTATAACTTAAAGACACATAGGAATTGAAGATATTAGCTGCCATTGGGCAAAGATTTATATCAATGGGGGGAGTTGAAAATTTTTTGCTGGACTGGGAATCAAACGCAGGCCTCTTGCTTTCGAGGCACTTGCGCTGACCACTAAGCCATCCAGACACAGTGGTCAACACAGCTCCACGGACTACACTCCCATGCTTCCCATCAGACCGAAATTCTCAAGTTGCCCCACGCACTACCGATGTAGTACCCTGCTCTTTAATCTACCTATTCGCTGCATTACAACAATTCCTTTAAGAGTTTGACCTTGTTGTGAATCTGCACTGAAGGAATTATTGGCTGTCGTCGCCTTGATGACCACATATTCACAAATCAAAAAAAGGTTTGCGTCACCTCGGCTCCGAGAGTTCCGGAACCTGTACAGAAAATTGGAATAGAGATCAACATAAACATCATTTCCGCCCTTCTTATTGCTCATGAAAGCCACACATTGCATGTTGTACCACCATACAGCGAGATCTTCAGAGGTGGTGGTCCAGATAGCTCTACACACCGGTGCCTCTAATACCCAGTAGCACACTCTTCCGCATTCACGCAAGCTCGTATTCGTCGTGGCATAGTATCCACAAGTTCATCAAGGCACTGTTGGTCCATATTATCCCACTCCTCAACGGCGACACGACGTCGATGCCTCAGAACGGTTGGTGGGTCACGTCGTCCATAAACAGCCATTTTCAAACTATCCCAGACATGTTCGATAGGGTTCATATCTGGAGAACATGCTGGTCACTACAGTCGAGCGATGTCGTTATCCTAGAGGAAGTCACTCACATGATATGCACCATGGGGGTGCGAATTGTTGTCCACGAAGACGAATGCCTCGCCAATATGCTGCCGATATGGTTGCACTATCGGTCGGAGGATGGCATTCACGTGCCGTACACCCGTTACGGCGCCTGCCATGACCACCAGCAGAGTACGTTGGCCTCATACAATATGACCCCAATACAGCAGGGAACCTCCACCTTGGTGCACTCGCCGGACAGTGTGTCTAAGGCGTTCAGCCTGTCCGGGTTACCTCCAAAAAAGTCTCCGACGATTATCTGGTTGAAGGCATATCCGCCACTCATCGGTGAAGAGAAAGTGATGCGAATTCTGAGCGGTCCATTCGGTATGCTTTTGGTCCCATCTGTACAGCGCTTCATTTCCCAGTCAGTATTGTCACTCCATTTTCTTTTCTGTCCATTAACAGCGTTTTATGACCGTCTTATTCCTTGTTGTTGTTGTTGGGGTCTTCAGTCCTGAGACTGGTTTGATGCAGCTCTCCATGCTACTCATCGTGGATTTGAGGACCTCCACAAGTTCTGTCCAGTTTGTGGTGTTTGTCTGACTAATTTCCTGTAAGATGTTTTCCTTGTTGAGTTTTATGTATTCGGGGTCTGGTCTCAGCACTTTGTTTAGTTTTGGCTTTTTTCTGTTTGGTTGTAATCTGGTCTTTATCTGTAGAGTATGGTGGTCTGAGTCGAAAAATCCTCTTCTCGTTTGACCGAGCGAGGTGGCGCAGTGGTCAGACACTGGACTTGTATTCGGGAGGACGACGGTTCAATCCCGCGGCCGGCCATCCTGATTTAGGTTTTCCGTGATTTCCCTAAATCGCTCCAGGCAAATGCCGGGATGGTTCCTTTCAAAGGGTACGGCCGACTGCCTTCCCCGTCCTTCCCTAATCCGATGAGACCGATGACCTCGCTGTCTGGTCTCCTTCCCCAAAACAACCCCAACTCTCTTCTCGTCTCCACATTCAGAATTTCTGCTGTGTTACTCTTGGAGATGGCCACGAGGTCTATCTGGAATTCACCCAACATTGTGTTGGGCGACTTCCAAGTATACAGTTTCCTGTTACGTATTTTGGTGTTGACATAATTACGTCGCCGAAATTTTCGCAAAAGCTTATCAATCTTTCCCAATTCTTGTTAGTTCTCTTGTGAGCTTTATGGATTCCGGTGATTTTCCTGTATTTTTTCTCTTTGCCTAATTGTGCGTTAAAGTCGCCTAACAAGATTATTACATGGTGTTTGGCAATTTTGTTTGTCGTCTCTTCAAGGTCATTCCAGAAGTCATCAACTTTCTGGGGGTTCTTCTTGTTATAATTATTTGTGGGTGCGTGTGCGTTGATCAAGGTATATGCTTTGTTGGCCGATTTGACGGAGAGCGTTGATATACGTTCTGAGGCAGACTGGAAGTCAATGACAGAGTCGCTGATAAATTTGTGGACTGAAAATACTGTACCAAACTGTTTGAGTCCATTCTCATTAGTTTTAACTGCTGGTTTTCCTTTGTAAATCGTGTAGTTGTCTGTATCAAAATGGTTTCCGTCCGTAAATCGTGTTTCCTGGATTGCTAGGATTTTGATCTGGAATTTTTGCAGCACTTCTGTAAGTTGTTTGATCTTGCCTAGTTTGAAAAGAGTATTAGTATTAAGTGTACCGATGAAGTGTCTTTGTTTTGTGTGTAATAATTTGGACGTCGTCTGGTTCTCAACCTTAGGCGTAACATGACGCTGCTCGTCCCCTGGAATCCGATGACCAGGTAAAGCCAGCCTTGCGACTGGTGCCCGGGGTAGTGGACTCATTCCTTGTGTTATCATCATGTTTGGTTTTCAAGTTGAAAACTAACTTGGTGGTGGTCCTTTCGAGGAAAGATCACGAGGAATACGACTTGATTGTTGAGATCAAGAAGGTTGCTGCAGCCGCACCATCTAGGCGAACAGACGCTGACCCCTAACCGCTTGATACCAGGCAGATGTTAGTGGATTTCTGTTGATAGTTTTGGTCCACCCCGGGTATTTTATTTCCCCGGTACTCTCCATATCTGGAGAGCATTCCCCTATCCGCCACCTGGGGAGGCGCCCGATGGGAGACTATCAACTCCACACGGGAGTTAATATTATTACTATTATTATGCACAGGTCTAGGGGTAGCATCTTCTACTAGTATTCGAAACATCCTGTGTCCTGATTTCAAACTTAAATTTTGAATAAAAATCATCAGAAATGACGGCTTAATACTTCTGGTGTAAGAAGCCACCCTCGTTCCGCCAGTGGTATTGTCAAAAGAGCGGAGGAACAGAAAGAGGTACAGGGCACTCTCTTGTCCCTGGGGGACGAAAACTGCCGCTAAAAGGGGGAAGAATCAGCAATCAGCAATGCTCAATGGCAAGACGTTCAGAAGGCAATGGAAACAACTTGTAACACCGAAAATGCAGATAAAATACCTTCTGCACTGTGCAAAAATTTCATCCCTTAATACCTGCTGGTAACTTGTACTGTACTTCTAATTCTGTAGCTTTTGTTACAGTAACTATATTTAATATGTAATGGATGTAATAGTTTATTTATTTCTGACTGTATGTAATTGATTATAATTATAATCTGAATATTGTAAATTGCTGAGTAATAGCCAAGAGAACTTTTATTTTAATGTATCGATAGCAACGACGAAATTGCAGTAGCTGTGCTGTTGTTTATGTTTGGTATCAAGACTTTCTGCGAGCAGAGAGGAAGCCGAACAGATTGAGTCATGGAAGAGTGCAGAAGTGTTTGTTGGGCGTTCCCGTAGACGTGTTGTGCAGCTGTCATCGCGTTATAGTAGACACACGTAATTCGTCAGCCCGCGAGTATTGAGAGCACAGAAGAAATGAACAGGCGGAGGAAGCTGCATTTCCATTTCTTGTCCACTAATTATCCGTGGCGATAGAGACGACTCATGGTTCTCAACCAGCAGCAGCACCAACAGCGGCAGCTCAACATTGCCGTCGGCTACGTTCTTTGTCGTCGCAGAGCTACAACACCGTAAGACTGTTAACTAATATTGTACAGGCATTACCCAGTGGCATTTCTTTCACAAAGATTAACTTTTTTGAATAATAATCTGCAATAGTTAAAACTTTAAGGGTATCTGTGCTATCATTGTCCGCAGATATTAATACTAAGCAGGGTCCCTATCCTTTCCATGCAATCATCAAATTCGTAAAAATTTGAGACCTGATTACCTATTTACTTCCAGTTTCGTTTGTTTGCTAATCACCAATCTCTATCTAAATTTTGCCGTCTCAGTATCTGCTCATTCTTGTATTGCGCAATAGAGGCATAACTAATTTGCAGTTTTGAGTATTAACTCACTTAAAATATCATAAAATTTCATTGCCAAAACTCAAGATACAGCAAAAATTAAGAATGCACAATTACATTTATTTTGTATTTAGCACAGCGAGTGACTTCTGCTGGCTTGGTACGTACCTTATTGTTACGATAAAAAAAAGGTTGCTTATTTGCTTAAAGTAGACTCAATTCAATCTTTCAATAGTTAAAAGTAAATTGCATGCCTTCTTCCAAATTTTGCACTGCGATATGCTGAGGTTACTGAAAATCATTTGTTACAAAACAAAGTTTCAGTTACAGTAACTCATTTATTTAACCAGTACCTTCATTTAACTTTGCTTTTAAAACTCAGTACTTCAGATTAAGTAACTGCAACCTCAGTGCTTTGTGGTTCACTTATTTTCTCGTGAACTGTTATGTTGTGGAAAAGCGTGACCTTCTGTTGCGACGCCAGTGATTATTTGCTTGATTTTCTTTGCCATTACCTTTCTTAAGATTCTGGATATTCAGTGCCCTAGTCGGCTGGCGACCGTTTAATTATCCCTTTTTTTCATCAGTATGTTTTGTATTAAATACTATGTGGTACTGGTTTTCCCCGTGTGTGGTTCGTAAGCGACTGCACTTTATTCCACTATTTTAAAATTAGGTTTAGAGTAGATTCTTCCTCCAAATGGTCTGTTGTTCTCTTTCCTCCTACTAACCGCTATAATTTTCCTTCGGTAACGATAGAGGTACTCACTGTAAAATTTCATTAGGCATAAGCGATCATGTTCAGTTATATCGCAATCCAGTAGGCCGATTGGCAAGAGGGAGATTACCCTTAGCAACGCTAGTGACAGGACAGTATCAGTTTGGTATTGTTGTTGGCACGAATTTTGCATGTTGCGGGTTCGCAGCGACTTAAACCCTTTCGTTACGAATAAAGTCGTTCAAGCACGACAGTAGTAAGTAAAAAAGGTAGCAAGAGGAACATAAATGAAAGTTATAATTTGATTGTACTTGACGGGGAACAATCGGTAGAACAAAGGGGAACGCTGGCAGGGGAACCCATTGCTCAGGATCTGGCGGCTATCATCACAGACGCTACCACTGAAACACAGGAACTGAACAAAATGGAATTCCTGGCACTGGCAGATGCTAAAGAATTCGGAATAAAAATTAAACCCGAATCAACTGACGCTGGATACGAGGATGCCGTTAAGAAAGAACCACAGATAGAGTCGAAACCACTAATATCTAGAAATGTAAGCGACTTGTTGAGCATGTTGACTGGTAAAATTAATGCTCAGTCCGAATCACTTCTTAATCCAAACCAATTATCAGTAGAACTAATGCACACTTAAGTAAAATGGATGATCAGGAAAAGCAATCTTGCTTGTTAACTATAACATTGGAGTTGTTAACACGAAAGTAGATGAAATCAAGAAAGGAACAATTGTAATGAATACCAAAATCGATTATCTTGAGCAGGACGTGACAGAGGTTCAGTCAAAAATAGGGAGCAGAAAAAGTCGTTTTCAGACGGAAGTAGGGAGGCTCGAACAGAAACTGCAACACACTGTTGATCCCATTATTGAAAATAAAGTAATAGAAAACGAATTAGCGCGAAAAGACGATAGGGAAAAGGTTACGAACTTGCTACGTTTAGTATCACACGTAGATACTGGAGAGAAGAAACAGCTGACTACGTGTGATGAGATAAAGAGGGAAGTGGAAACGTTACCGAGTAGTTACAAAAGTAACCGAACTAGAAAATAAATTAGACAAAAAGTTGCACAATGTGTCATGTCACACACATATTACTGAAATCCTCGGAGGAAGAGCGTTTCGATCCCCTCAAATAACAGGGTGCATTGCACGCTACCGATTTCATTAAAAACTGCGAAAGGGTATTGCCTGATGCGTGGACGGATAAGAGAAAAATTAACGCTGTAATCGACGTGCTAGTGGGCGAGGCTATGCGATGGGGCTTCAACCTCGATATTGTGAAGTTCAGCTTTGAAGAATTTAACAATGCGTTCTTGAAAGAACATTGGTCAGAGTAGAAGCAGGAAAGTGTATGTCACGATTTCGTAGTGTCAAAATCCTACGACACAAACTCGTGCGGCTCACTGAAAGAATTTTGCGAAAATTTGTTTCCAAATCAGAAAATTTGTGTGATCGCCTTTCTGGGAGTTGTGGAAGAAGCTTCCAGATGATTCCAAAGAGGTAGTTAGGCAGTAGTTACAGAACAACTACTGCATTCTTAGGGAAGGTCGAAGATGAAGACAAATGGCGAAATAACCACGAAAATTTTAAGAGTCGTGGAAGAGCAACAATTAACACGAGGGCAACAACTATAATAACAATAACCACGTCAATAACGATAATCAGCACCATAGTAATAATAACTCACACCACAGTAACAATAACAGTCATAGTGGGAAAATAATAATAGAAATGACAGGGTCCAGTATCAAGTGAATGTGGTACGTGGTTCTCAGCAGAATGACACTAGGCGGGAGCAAAAGCAGCCGTTGCGACAGCCAGACAGAAAACGGGCCTGTCGTACTTAATCGGGGAAACCATTAGCCGCGCCGATTTAGAGCCCATGAGGCGTGTGAAGACCTTGGCGGCCCAGCAGAAAGCCTAGGCAATGCCGTTGTGACACATCCGAATGGAAAAATCGGCGATGGGAGAATGTGCAACAAGACAGAGCGAGTAACGCACCCACAGCAACAATAACTGAAAATGAAACGGCATCGACAAAGCGATCACTGTCCATAACAACGATTAAAATGAAGTACCGGTCATTGAGGAAGAGGCGGCCGATGTTAAAGCAACAGCGATATCACAAGCTCCAATACGATGTGATTCGCCGGCGAAATTAAAGAAGCCGATATCGGATAAAACTTCTGTTATTGCGCAGGGCAACGCGGAACGCGAGGAGGGGTGGCTAGGTCAGCTCGGTCGGATATACGACGAACTGAAGCCTTACAGAGGATTGTATGGGAGGTGTGCTAACGGGGGGAGTGGACAATATTTGACGCTTCTCAACCCACATGAAATTAGCGTTTGTGAAGAAATTGAAAGCGCTGTACAGAAGAGGCAGCCTTGCCCAAATGTTGTAGTAATTCAAGTAGCCAACCCCAACGAAACCCGAGGCCAAATTCCTGAAGAGGGCCAAGACGAGTTTGCCGATGGTGATCGGGTACGACTAATCGAAAGCCATATAGATTACAACATGTACGAGAGTAATGCTGACGTCATACACTCAGACGAGAGTCGTATGGGTTGCGTGAGCTCGGGGGAAGAATTAGAAGCAGAAACAGAGCACATTTCTCCAAGAAATATGGGAGCTAATAGCCATCATTCCGAGGAAAATTTCATTGCCATTATCTTTCTTAAGATTCTGAGTATTCATTACTCACTGTAAAATTTCATTAGTCGTACGCAATCATGGGCAGTTATAATGCAATCCAGTAGGCCGATTAGGAAGGGTGAGGTTACAGACAACATTAAAGACACTTCCTGGCAGATTAAAACTGTGTGCCGGACCGAGACTCGAACTCGGGACCATTGCCTTTCACGGGCAAGTGCTCTACCACTTTGGTAAAGCAATTGCCCGCGAAAAGCAAAGGTCCCACGTTCGAGTCTCGATCCGGCACACAGTTTTAATCTTCCAGGAAGTTTCATATCAGCCCACACTCCGCTGCAGAGTGAAAATCTCATTCTGGAAACATCCTCCAGGTTGTGTGTGGCTAAGCCATGTCTCCGCAATATTTTTTTTTTTTTTTCAAGGAGTGTCCAGGAGTGCTAGTTCTGCATGGTTCGCAGAAAGGGTTCTGTGAAGTTTGGAAGGTAGGAGACGAGGTACTGGCAGAACTAAAGCTGTGAGGACGGATCGTGAGTCGTACTTGGGTTGGTAGAGCACCTGCCCGCGAAAGGAAAAGGTCGCGAGTTCGAGTCTCGGTCCGGCACACAGTTTTAATCTGCCAGTAAGTTTCATATCAGCATACACTCCGCTGCAGAGTGATAATTTCATTTTACATTAAAGACACATCTCTGGATGCCAGGAAAATGCTAAGGCTCAATCTAGATATAATTGGAATCATTGAAGTGAAATGGATAGAAGGCATGGAGTTTTAATCAGGAAAATATAGGTTTATATCAACATCAGCGGAAAATGGAATAATGGCAGTAGGATTCGTTATGAACTTGAAGGCAGGGCAGAAAGTTTGTTGCTGTGTACGCGATAATGGTAGGATTGTTCTCATCAGAATCGTCAGCAAACCAACAATGACCACAACAGTTCAGGTATACATGTCAAAGTCGCAAGGAAAAGATGAAGAGTTAAAGTATATGAGGATACTGAACAAGTACAAGGAATGAGAAAGGGGAATAACTAACTGAGGTCTGCAATAAACTTCACGTAGTATTAACAAATACTATCTCCAACAGTCACAAGAGAAGTAGGTATAAATGGAAAAGACTGGGAGATACGGGAAGAATACAGTTACATTGCAATGTGGTCAGGCAAAGATTTGAAAATCAGATATTGGATTCTAAGGCGTACACAGGAGCAGATATATAGTCAGATCAGAATATATTAATGCTGAAGAAGAGACGAGTCACGAAGAACCAATGCACAAAGAAGTGAGTTACGGAAGTACTAAGGAATGAAGAGATATGTTTGAAGTTCTAGGAGGCAATTGATAATAGATAACGAAAAGTTCTGTAGACAGTCCAGTTGAAGGCGAATGCACACCTGTAAAAAAGACGATAACAGAACACGTAAAGTAAACCGTAGGTGCATGTTAGGTAACCGCGAACAAAGCATGGGTAACAGCAGAAGTATTTCAGTTGGTCAACGAGAGAAGGAAGTACAAAAATGGTCAGCGAAATTCAGAAATACGGAAATGTAAGTCACTACGGAACGAAATAAGTAGAAGTGCAGGGAAGCTAAGGCGAAGTGGGTGCATGAAAAATGTCGGACGGACAGACTCAGCATACAGAAAAGTCAAAACAACTGTCGGTGAAAGCAACGGCGGTAACATTAAGAGATGAATGAGAATTTAAAAATTTTTTCAAATGGTTCTGAGCACTATGGGACTTAACATCTGAGGTCATCAGTCCCGTAGACTTATAACTACTTAAACCTAACTAACCTAAGGACATCTCACACATCCATGCCAGAGGCAGGATTAGAAACTGCGTCCGTAGCAGCAGCACGGTTCCAGACTGAAGCGCCTCGAACCGCTCGGCCACAGCGGCCGTCTCACTGAGAATTCCACAGTTAAAAGCAGGGGAGGGAACGCATAGATGGAAGGAGCACACTGATTGTCTCTATGAGAGGAAGGACTTGTCCGAAACATGCTGGAAGATGGAATATTAGTTGGCAGAGAAGAGGTAGGAAACCCAGTCATTTAGAAGAGCTTTGGACAACTTAAGCAATTTTTCTAGCTAGGCAGCAAAATAGCTCATGACTGACAGAGCAAGGAGGACATAAAGAGCAGACTAGTAGTGTCAAAAAGGACATTCCTGACCAAGACAAGTCTACTAATATCAAACACAGTTTTGTATCCCGCCTGGAAGGCGGCGCGTGGGTCTGCTCCTGTGATCTGAAAAATAGGCCGAATGAAGGAAGCGAGTAGGAGCAGGAGAGGTAAAGCACTTCGGTACTGCATGTAAAGTAAAAGCACATTTAATAGAGAATATTAGTCAATGACATATACGTAACTTTTGGTAAAGATGAGCACGTAGGTGCGAAGCTATTGTCCATGTATCAAAGCTAACTGTTACTGGTAGTTGGACAAACTATCATTGAAGTGACAAAGGCAAAGTCTGTAATGGCTAGCCTCTTTGAAGTAGAAGCTAGGAGCCGATTCGTGCCTCAAATATTTATAAAATTGAAGTGGAAAATCCTTAGTAACGATTGCTGTTGTATAATTACAAGTGGTAATGTACGATTTTACTTTTCTTTTGCAGTGTAAGAAGAAATTCATTAATTATAATTGGTAGCGCACTTGCCTACAAAAGGCAAAGGTTCTGAGTTCGAGTCTCAGTCCAGCACACAGTTTCACTCTGCCAGGAACTTTGAATTATGTTCCTTTTTGGAGAAACGTTAGGAACGTGACAGAAGGAAGTTAAAATATCTTCCTATAAGTGACAGGGAATTCAATCGTGAACAGAGTGCAGGGCAGCTTTTCCATACGAAGAAACCAGTAACAGAGAATGGATTTGCGAGAGGGGCATAGCTAACGTATTAGACAAGTCAGACGCTGAGTTTCGAACATGATGATATGGCCCGGATTTCATCTACAGATTTGTAATCTCGACACATTTGTACTTCCACGTATTCAGTCTGTGGGCTAAAGCTTGTTCCTGCCACATGCATCTTTGTTGGTGTTTCATTTGCATAAACGTTAACGTAAGACACCCATTATATTCGCTTGAGACGTATCGCAAATATTTCTGATTTCTTCCGCAGCATTTTTTCATTTTATCTCTCAAGCAAATGAGTGCCAAACCAAGCCAGATACTCCACATGAAAGTATTTTATGTGACAGGAGTCGGTTATTGACTCGAAGGATTACGCAATTGCATCCATGCTAATACTTCTGCACATGGTTCATATCACAGCTGTACCATTGGGTCAGTCTTATGTAGTATGTAATGATCAGTCATACGTTATCCAACAAGCTGAAATGCTCATTACTGAAGATAATGCAATAATAAAAACAACTGAAGACACTTCAGTAAGTGAAAAGATAAAAGATATCATCTAGAAAATTACTAACTACTACCCAGAAAATGGTTTCTTACTGAACTCAGATTAAACACAATACATTGATTCTATACTGCGCAGGCCCTAATCACCCATCCTTCTCCCCCCTTCCAAAAAATAATTCTGTAGAGAGAAGCAAAATACTTGGATGTGTACGCTGATAAGAACGAGAACTGGAATCTAAACGTCGAAACTCATCAGTTTTCGGATTACAGATATTAGCAGACTTTAGAGCTGATAATATCAAAAAGTTGATGTCATTTTAAGTCAATTTCCAAATTGGGATATATTAATGACTACAATACTAGAATGAGAATTGACTTAACTACCGATTACTCAGCCTTAGTGCGACACATTTTTTCCACACTTACCCATCCATCAAGAGGGTGATAAATACTTCGCAAAACTAACTACAATTCTTTCCTTGTAACCAATGTAAATGTGTGTGTGTGTGTGTGCGCGCGCGTGCGTGTGTGTGTGTTTCATACAAAGCCTAACTCAAATATCCAGATTACTGTAAAAGTCAATCATGTAAATGATCAGTACATGGCCATATTTTTCACTCAGAGCATGTCATACCGTGAGATCACAATTATGGTCTGGGGAAAGTGCAAATGACGGATTAACTTAAGATGCTGCGTACAGAGGGAGCGATTTGCTTTCTCGTGGTCACTATCACAATATTAAGCTGGTTGCCATCTTGAAGGTCGTTTAGTGCTGGGTAGGTCGAATTAAACAAATACAAAACAGCTAATTGCTTATGACGAATAAGATTTAAGGGCTACTAACAATGGAACTGTGCTAATTTGAAACTCCCGTAGTCCTTTGGCGCTCTAAAGAGGTAACTGAAACTTCCTTATCTTCAAACATATTTCGAGCAGTAACACCATCGAAAGAAAGTGCGCATCCTTTCGTAGTAGTGAAGCTTGTTAGACATAGCACCCACTTAACGAGCAAACTTTAGGTGATAACACCCGAGTGCAGCTTGAAAAGCCACTTAGAATTTTAGTGTTGGAGGGAGAAGACATAAAACCAAGATGAGCCCTGATGCAAGCACTCTGCCAGACCTTATTGTTAGAATCTGCGTGCATTTTCTCTAGAGACATTCACGTGGATGTTACGTGCACAAAAACTCTTTGCTGATTATCTAAACCAGATGACGTAATTCAAATTAAGTGCGACTTTCAAATAATTACGGGGATTATGATGATTATGATTACTATGACGATGGCAACAGAAGCAGCAAAATACTACTGAATTCAAAGCTGTATTATCTTTAATCAGTTAGTGTATAAATAGATAACATTTGATTTGTTAAGAAACTTACAAGACTGCATTAAGTACTGTGTCAATAAACATTAGGTAACAACATGCGTACAAAAAGGGACAAGACATACATGAGAGAGAGAGAGAGAGAGAGAGAGAGAGAGAGAGAGAGAGAGAATATCAGAGCTGAATAGAAGAAAGTGGAGTAAAAGACAAGAGTTCCATGAGATTTAACGGTTCCAGAAAGAGAGAATCAAAGATAAGAAAACGAAGTTATAAAGAAAGAACAATCAATGACCCACGACAGACCACTTTAATTTTTAACGAAAGAAACCTATTTATATCTTTACTGACAGAATGCCGGTACTGTGGTTACACTGAAATTCTGTTTCCTTCATCCTACAATGTAAAACTCACTCAGACAGTCGTATAGTTCGTACCAATGGCGAGTCGTTGGTATGAAGTGAAAGCTCAATGTTATAATCACGGTACAGGACAAAAAGGCTTGTATTGATGTAATGAGTTTTTGATGACAGAAGCCTGTAACTGGACATCCTCCTCTAGCATTACCTTTCCTAAACGGCACTTGTCGATACCAATATTATTTTTAGAATTTTACACAGGGCAGTATTATCTCAGTTGCTTTTCTGAAAACTTTCATATAATTTTTATACACAGTATGTTAAGTTTCAAGCTAAAATTTATGAAAAGAAATTAGTTTTTAAAATATCTTCGTTTCGTTGTTATAATCGATAAGTACTAGTCCTGAATGTATGGTCAAAATTATCTTTTGTAATCATTTGAAATTACGAATTATTGGCACACTTAAAATTTCTGTTATTAATTACGCAATCCTGTACTGTTCATATGTTTATTTCTGGATTCATTTATGAAAAAATAATCGAAATTAGTAATGTAACGGAAACTAGTAGAAATTCACTAATTAAGAAAAACTGTAAACCCTTTGGAATCCAGTTATTTCCTCAGAGTGTGACAGTCGTAAGCTTGCTTCTGATGTGATTTGACTTATTTTTGTTGTACTGAATGATATATACTGAACATGTGCAAAAATATGTTTACGTAGAAAATGCTGCAACAACAATCTTCAAATTTATTTAGTTCAGACCAATCGCGACAACTGGACTCCTAGACAAGAAGAACTGGAGCCATCTCAACATGACAAGTTAAGTAAACTTTAAAGTTTATTGCAATCTTCAGTCCACTCAAATCTTCATAAAAGAGTTTGCTTATTAATTGCCTGGATGGGACATTGTTTAATGTGGACAACAGATGGAATCAGAAACGTGGGGAGAGATTACAAGCCCTAAAAACCGATACAAGAAAACTAAGACTGATGAAATACAAGTGAAAGAGAGACCGACGAAATATTTATAAAAAAATGATTACACTACCATTTAATGACCCTGATTCATGACATACAATATTACGATTATTTTACTTCTTGCAAACGATGCATCAATACTACACAAAACTTACGACCTACAGCTCGCACTTCACATTTGAGCCATCCGTGTAAGCAAAGTCCTGTTAAGACCTCTAAAATCAAGATTTAAAGAGTTGAATTTCTATCGTCAGTATCCAGCCTGAGCAAAAATCACTCAGTACATCAATTATCTGCAAAATTCTGAAGGTAGCAAGGAAAAACTACAGGGACTAAAAGGTTATTTACAACTTGTACTGGAACGAGACTCCCGTTATAACAGACGAAGGACATAAAAAGGAAGCAATTGACTAGAATGACGTGTAGCTGGGTTGTAGCTATGTTATTCTATCTGCATACTGGCAGACAGTACAGGAAACCAAGGAGAAACTTAGAAAGGGATTTAAAGTTCAGAGAGTAGAGACAAAAACTTAGAGGTTTTCCGACGACATTATTTTTTTTGCCAGAGGCGGCGAAGAACATAGAAGAACAGTTTAATAGAAGGGATCAGTTTTTGAAAAGAGGTTATATAATGAAACTCAAGAACAGTACAGCAAGAACAATAGAATATAGCAGAATTAAATCATGTGATGCTGAGGGAATTTGACTAGAAAAAGCATCATTAAAGGCTCCAGTTTCTTATAATTGGACAAAAGTGACTAAGGATGGCCCAACATGAAGGAAAGTCATTTCTAAAAAAGTGAAATTGGTCAATTTCGGATACAAGTTTACGTGTGACGAAGTCCTTTCTGAAGGTAATCCGTTTGGAGAGTATGCCTTCACGGAAGTGAAAAGGGGACGGTAAACAGTTCAGATTAGAGGAGCATAGAAGATTTTAAATGTATTGTGTTACAGAATACTGAAAACTAGTGGGTAGATCGAATAGCGAACGATGCGATACTAAATCTGTTTCGGGAGAAAAGAAATTTATGAGTCTACTTGATTAAAATTAGGGACTGGTTGATATGAAAGAACCTAAGGCAGCACGATATAGCCTATTTGGTAACGGAGGAGAGTGTGAGGGCGGGAGGGAGGTATGTATATAAATTTTGGAGAAAAATTTGTGCTAGACGAAAGTAGACAGCTTCAAACTAATGTTCGTTGCAGAAGTTATGAAGTGATGAAGAAGCTTGGATAGAATAGACTAGTGAGGAGAGTTTCGTCAAACCAAGCTTAGGACTGAAGGCCACATCAAACAAACGAGTTAGGAACTGGTCTTGTCAGCTGTCAAAGTAACCCGCACAGTATTAAAGATATAGATGTAAAAGTAAATGTTACATTTTAAAATTACAAGCAAGCGACATTCAGCATAAAATATTTCAGTAATTAATCAAATTTTTTTAGCAGCTTGTAGCGGCATTTTACAAAAAAATGACTTTGCAGAAACCTTCTGTCTTCTAATAGAACATACAACTCTCATTTACCAAGGTCAGTTCATCCCTCTTCCCCTGTATTTAGCTAACTCTACTTTCATCCTCTCCTGACGGTGATCGGCACTGCCCTATCAAATCGTCTATGTACAAAGAACCTCACACATTTGCACAGGAATGTTTTCTGGCTGTTCGCCTTCCTATTGTGCAAAGTGATTTACAAGTTACAGGGCGTTGTTATAGCTCATAATGAATTCTACTATCGGAATATGAGTATAACTGATCCATCCAGGTGATTAGAGAAGGTAGTGTAAGAGACAGGAAGTGTTAATGATGAAGTATGATAACGTCATAATGAAGATATACCGAACTAGATTCTTTAAATTGTAGTACAGGGTGTAGAAAAAAATCTGATTTCAGAAAAACTTATTCCTGAGAACGAAGACTTCGCGACGGCACTGATATGTGAGACATTCTCGGTTTTCTTACCGCGTCAATCCTGGAAAAAATCTCAAACTTTCGACGATGAGATGACGATAGAGGCTATCGTCGAAAGCTTGAGATTTTATCCCGAATTGACGCGGCAAGAAAAGTGAGAATGTTTTACTTATGACTTATGCTCAAATCAAATGTTCAACTGTGTGTGAAATCTTATGGGACTTAACTGCTAAGGTCATCAGTCCCTAAGCTTACACACTACTGAACCTAAATTACCCTAAGGACAAACACACACACCCATGCCCGAGGGAGGACTCGAACCTCCACCGGGACCAGCCGCACAGTCCACGACTGCAGCACCTGAGACCGCTCGGCTAATCCCGCGCGGCAAGACTTATGCCTTCTACATGTTATTCGTAGACGATTTTTATTTTCAAAAGATTCAACGTATCTTTCAGTGGCATACTTTACATGTGCACATACATAAATCTTGTTGAACTTTGTACAGTTACATTTAAGATCAGTGTTTCCGTTTATCTTTCCCATAATGTTCCAAGAGGTCTACTAGACGTTCGTGAAACATCAAGACGATAGTCAAAGTCGTCTTATATATTCAGGAGATGATCAGTATAAATCAAAACTGGTTATGAAATGAAATATAACACTTTAGCAATCAAATACTGATTTACATGATGTTATTACATCACTGATGAAAGCTGTTGTTGCCAATAAGTGTGTGTATATTCCGTCGACCCACCGATGTTGTAAATGAGCAGAGAAGGAGCAGAACACTCGAAGACAGTCGGTACGTATCCAATTGATAGAAAGGAACAAATCCGCTAATCCTGTATAAACTGAGGCAATGCTAATGCTTCAGACACCCACGTTTTCCACGTAATCAGTTCACAGACTACTATACGCTGTGAGATTGTAATCTCAGAAGCCCTGTTAATGCGTTCCGTTGACTTCAAACCACCGTCTTACAATATTATAGTAGTGCACTACGTATTACAATACCATTTAACAGCAAAGGATATGCGCAATGTTGTCCTATGAGCTCTTGTTGAGAGTATCCAACATCGGTTGACATAGACCAATTAGAGGCACAGTTCGATGATCAAAACGCATAATAATGCGACGATTAATATAGATGTAGTATCATGGTCTCGGGAGAGACGCATGTTCTACACAAGAACATAGTGGGGCCTCGTTGGCCACAGAGGACACGTATTGTCGCGGTAGCTGAGAATACATTCGATATTTTCTTGGTGTAGTTGCACGTGATCTCATTTTTATGGATGACAACAGCGGTCCCCGCAGACCTTCCCGTCTTTGCGAGTCACTGGAGACGCGTAAGGACACGGCGAGGATGGAGCGGTCTGCGTATTATTGTAGGATGCGGGGGGGGGGGGGGGGGGGGGGCGGGGGGGGCCGCCCTCTGGAGACGTGTTGCGCAGAGCTGGCCGCCGCCTCTCACTCTTGGAGACCGGAAAATGCATTGATCAACGATTTTGACAAAATTCCTGCAGTCCTTCTAGAAGGGTTCGTGGTGAACCCGAAACACCTGCAGATCGCGTATTGCTCATTGGTTGTGGCCACACAGTAAACTGATCTATATCTGCTCTGTACCTAAAGAACGAGTATTTTATTTATACTACCGTATAATTGTAGTTTAACGTTATTACCAAAAAAATCTTTTGTACCCTATACTCTCACAAATGCACAAACGAACGAAATAACGAATATATATATATATATATATATATATATATATATATATATATAATATTTGTACATTACAGTTTAAAAAAATTTATAGCCCATGCCCACCTACATGTGAGTATAGTATCGCGTAAAATTTGAAGTAAAGAGATTTTCGAAGTTTCAGCTTACAACTGCTTTCCTTTTATGTAAATCAGTACATATATATATATATATATATATATATATATATATATATATATATATATATGTGTGTGTGTGTGTGTGTGTGTGTGTGTGTGTGTGTGTGTGTGTGTGTACTTACACTGTATAAAAGAGAAACGTTGTTAGCAAAGTTATTCAAAAGTTCTCCACCGATTTAATTCAATTTACACGATACTCCAATAAGCTTTCAGGTGCACATAGGTTATGTATTTCTTTAATATATGTGATACATAAATGTACACACAGTACATAAAAGGAAAACATTGTTAGGAAAAAGGCCAAAAAGTTGTCGACAGATTTTTCCTTTTTCTACATTATACTCCAACAAATATTGGGATGGATATGGACTATACCTTTTAAATATATGTGGTATATAAATATATATGTAATACATAAAAGGAAAGCAGTTGTAAGCTGAAACTTCGAAAATCTCTTTACTTCAAATTTTACGCGATGTAGGTGGGCATTGGCTATAAATTTTTTTAAACTGTAATGTACAAATATTCTATAAAAACCGACTGCAAAAAAGAAAATGGTGTGCTGTGAAATTATATGGTTTTGTTTTCTTTCTCGCAGCCAGGTTAAACTTACATATCATGGCATGTAATGTGAATCATCCGAAACTTCGCAATCCTACCTATTCATATATTAAAACTATGAGAAATACTGTCGCTGGACGTACTATCCTAACTGATCCAACTGATGGAGACGTCTCGCCTGTACCCCTTATACTCATGGTCCAAATCGATTTACCCATTCATTGTAAGTGACTTAACTTCCCAATTGAGGTTTCGTTTTCAATAACAATAAACAAGGTTCAAGGTCAGAGAGAGGAAGAGGAGATGAACAGAGAGGGGAATGTGGAGAAACCGGACAGTGAGACAGGGAAGGAGGAGACAGATAGAGAGAGGAGTGAGGAGCAGGAGATGGACCAAGAGAGGGACAGAGGGAGATGAACAGGGAGAGTGGGCAAGGATATTAGAACATTTATACAACTCCAATACATACACTCCTGGAAATTGAAATAAGAACACCGTGAATTCATTGTCCCAGGAAGGGGAAACATTATTGACACATTCCTGGGGTCAGATACACCTCATGATCACACTGACAGAACCACAGGCACAAAGACACAGGCAACAGAGCATGTACAATATCGGCACTAGTACAGTGTATATCCACCTTTCGCAGGAATGCAGGCTGCTATTCTCCCATGGAGACGATCGTAGAGATGCTGGATGTAGTCCTGTGGAACGGCTTGCCATGCCATTTCCACCTGGCGCCTCAGTTGGACCAGCGTTCGTGCTGGACGTGCAGACCGCGTAAGACGACGCTTCATCCAGTCCCAAACATGCTCAACGGGGGACAGATCCGGAGATCTTGCTGGCCAGGGTAGTTGACTTACACCTTCTAGAGCACGTTGGGTGGCACGGGATACATGCGGACGTGCATTGTCCTGTTGGAACAGCAAGTTCCCTTGCCGGTCTAGGAATGGTAGAACGATGGGTTCGATGACGGTTTGGATGTACCGTGCACTATTCAGTGTCCCCTCGACGATCACCAGAGGTGTACGGCCAGTGTAGGAGATCGCTCCCCACACCATGATGCCGGGTGTTGGCCCTGTGTGCCTCGGTCGTATGCAGTCCTGATTGTGGCGCTCACCTGCACGGCGCCAAACACGCATACGACCATCATTGGCACCAAGGCAGAAGCGACACTCATCGCTGAAGACGACACGTCTCCATTCGTCCCTCCATTCACGCCTGTCGCGACACCACTGGAGGCGGGCTGCACGATGTTGGGGCGTGAGCGGAAGACGGCCTAACGGTGTGCGGGACCGTAGCCCAGCTTCATGGGGACGGTTGCGAATGGTCCTCGCCGATACCCCAGGAGCAACAGTGTCCCTAATTTGCTGGGAAGTGGCGATGCGGTCCCCTACGGCACAGCGTAGGATCCTACGGTCTTGGCGTGCATCCGTGCGTCGTTGCGGTCCGGGCCCAGGTCGACGGGCACGTGCACCTTCCGCCGACCACTGGCGACAACATCGATGTACTGTGGAGACCTCACGCCCCACGTGTTGAGCAATTCGGCGGTACGTCCACCCGGCCTCCCGCATGCCCACTATACGCCCTCGCTCAAAGTCCGTCAACTGCACATATGGTTCACGTCCACGCTGTCGCGGCATGCTACCAGTGTTAAAGACTGCGATGGAGCTCCGTATGCCACGGCAAACTGGCTGACACTGACGGCGGCGGTGCACAAATGCTGCGCATCTAGCGCCATTCGACGGCCAACACCGCGGTTCCTGGTGTGTCCGCTGTGCCGTGCGTGTGATCATTGCTTTTACAGCCCTCTCGCAGTGTCCAGGGCAAGTATGGTGGGTCTGACACACCGGTGTCAATGTGTTCTTTTTTCCATTTCCAGGAGTGTATTTAGAAATTAAAAAAAACCTTGCCGGGTTCGCTAGTACCTTGTATTATGGTTTTTACCCTCTCCATTCACATATGGTGCGTGAGAAGAACATTGTTTAGTAAGTCTCTGTACGAAAAGCAGTTAGTCTAATTTTACCTTCATTACTACACTGACTGAAGAGAGACAAACTTACGTTTATAGCGTTGGTAGATGAACAAAAAGTTTTTGATAATAATGTTTTGAATGTTCTCAGGCCACGCGTTGCGTTAGTCAATACGCTTATGAAAAATCATTTAATGCATGAATGTACGTTCCACATAACCTAGTGCAATGGGTCTCAGCCGTGGTTCGCCTTTTCTGGCACACCAGCTCTTTGGACGGCTATCGATCACCCGGCTGTACTAAGATCTTTGCCCCTGTTGTGATCTGGCACGCTAGCACGTGCTTGAGGGGACGAGGGAACAGAACACGCGGGCTCGGCCAGCAGCGGCGCGACCGGTCTACCTTGCAGGAAGGTCGCGTGTTTGTGGTGCACCTGCCAACTCTGGGCGCTGCTCGTCGCCTTGCTTTGGTACCTGTTTTATCGGACAAGACCATTTCCTCGAGACCACCTCAAACAACGGTCACCATAGGAGGTGTAAGTAGTTTTGGTGCCTTCGTTTCGTGGAATCATTTGCGTTGTAGCGACTGTCATTTGTTAGTTGGTTGCCCTAATGTATGTGTTGTTGAAGTAAGAGCAGCCGGCAAGGTATGTGATCGCAAGGAGACCAGCAGTCACTACTTCCTTTAACGAAATCAGCGTCCCCAGAACATGTAGTAATTGTAAGCTACTGAAGATATTAGGTCATAGTCTAGTTGTAATTTTCTGCATACCAAGCTTACACTATTGCCAATAAATTGCAGACCTATGCAAGACAATTAAAGTACACAAAACGTAGTTTGTGCTGAAATTGTGCATTTGAATAACGTAATATTATCTTGAAATTATTTCCATTTCATCTTTGTACACATTGTCAGCCTTAATGATGTGTGCAAATATTTATTGCCTAACTATGAGAGTGTAAAACTCTGATATTTTAGTCGTTTGTTCAAAGCACTTAATGGTTTTTTAAAATTATGTTATTATTTATTGGTTCTTATAGCAAATGATATTTTCTTGGTGTTTGCCGTGTTTTCTGCGGTCTGTTTGTGTTCGTTTTTCTGCGAGCTGGGGTGTGTGGGAACGGCGCCACGTTCTGTTTCGGTGCACAGAAGCTGTGACGTGTCGTCTAATGGGAATTGACTCCCGGTTGGGCCCCGGCGTTTAGGTGTTGTTTTGGACGGCTGGTCTGCTGCTTCCGGCATTTTAAGTTTAGTCACCTTTTAACCAGGGCAGCCTGGCGTCACTGCCAATTCGATAAAAATTTAACATCTATCATGTATTTAAAAAAATTTAATTTGCATGCCAATGAATTATATTAAGTGTAACGAATTGTGGTGGTTGGGTTATTGCTCCAAAGATTTTTATCTGAGCCACCCTTTTAAATTACTTCATATTTATTGGCCATTAAGTAATTCTCATTAGTAGCTTCCTTGAGAAGGAAGCCATTGGTCATTTTGGAGATTGTTTTAAGACAACTATGTGTTGATTGTATGTTAGCTGTGATTCTTGAGTTTCTCCCGGCGTATTTGATAATCAAAATATCCACGAGTGTACTGCCGGTCTATAGTGTCCAAAGAGCACAATATTTCGGCGATCAAACATGTCGCCATCATCAGGTGAACTGACGGACTGAGCTCCAGTGAACATGCCGGCACGGAGATCCGTACGCTATGGCTGCTCAGGGGGAACTGGGTTCGGTCGCGGCGGCGGCCGATTTAAATACCCTCCGCCCGCGGCGCGCTCCCTCCGCCGTCCGCGCCCCGCGCCACGGTAGCGCGGTGGAAGAGATTGCGACGGCGTCTGAGATGACGTCGGTGTGATGGCTCTGTCCGCCGTGGTCGTCACAACTATGCGTTTGCTCGATTTACTCTTGATTAACCCAATCGCTGGTTCCCAAGCCCTGCTAAGATTATAGCCACAGTCACGGTTTATGAGGTCGTCATTGGTGCGAATTTCGATGGCCTCTCTAACAACGCTGTCCCAGTATCTCGCCGTTCTACCAGAATCTTCGTGCGGTCGTACTCCATAGCGTGATTTTCCGACAAACAATGTTCAGCGACCGCCGACTTGCTCGGATACATCAGTCGAGTGGGCCTCTGGTGTTCCCGGCATCGATCCTCGACGGTACGCATCGTGTGACCAATATACGACTTGCCACATTGACACGGAATCTGGTACACGCCGGCCTTCCTCAGACCGAGGTCATCTTTGGGGCTCCCCACCAGTGCACGAGTTTTATTCGGAGGACAAAACACAGTTCCGACCCGGTATTCCTTCAGAATGCGGGCGATTTTCCCCGAGAGTGCGCCTGTGTATGGAATAAATGCAGTGCCTACCTCCTCCCTCGTGACTTCATCCATCTCAACAGGTTGTGCTGCAGTGGTTGGGCGGAGAGCACGTTGGATCTGCCACTCTGAGTACCCATTTTTTCGAAACACAGTTCTCAGATGTTCCAATTCCTGGGGTAGACTCTCTGCGTCAGAGATAGTGCGCGCCCTATGTACTAGAGTTTTAAGTACCCCCATTCCTCTGTGAAGGGTGGTGGCAGCTGTCTGCGTGCAAATACAGATCAGTGTGTGTTGTCTTTCGATACACCCCATGACCTAGGGTGCCGTCAGCCCTTCTCCTGACCAAGACATCAAGGAAAGGTAATTTACCCTCCGTTTCAGTCTCCATAGTGAATTTGATGTTGGGGTGTATGGAGTTTAGATGTGTAAGGAAGTCAAGGAGTTTATCCATACCATGTGGCCAGATGACGAACGTGTCGTCCACGTAACGGAAAAAGCAAGTAGGTTTCAATTTGAGTGGCATGGTGTTGAGTGATGTTGCTGTCTCGGTTTTGCAGAAAGGTCTCAACTTCGCTCCCACCCCCAAGTTCACTCCGGTCGCAGAAATTGTTAGTGCTGTTGAACAGGTTGCAGCTCGACTTCTGCCAGAATCAGCCGAGGAAATACGTCGTGAAACTTGTCCTGCGTTGACGAAATCCAAGCCGATGAAGTCAAATATCAGCAGTAAAGAGAGGGCGGCCATTCGTGATCTGAGGGAACGCTTTGAAATTGTTGTCTTACCGGCTGACAAAGGCAATGCTACACTTGTTGTCTCCCATAAGGACTACACTGATAAGATGCAGAACCTGCTAAATGACGATTCCTACCGGAAGATCAGCGTTGACCCTACAAAGAAGGTGGAGAACAAGACGAGGGTTCTTCTCAAGGACGCAGATTTACCGGAGGGTGACGCTAAGAAATTGTTACCCCAAGGTCCGTACCGCCTAGACTATATGGACTCCCGAAGGTTCACAAAGAGGGGGTACCATTACGCCCCATTGTCAGCAACATCAGGGCACCTACATATTTGTTGGCCAAATACCTGACTGGAATATTAAGTCCTTATGTGGGTAAATGCCCTCATCACATCCTCAATTCCTTGGATTTTGTTAAACGCCTTGATAGCTTCAGGTTGGATGAGTCAGATATCATGGTGAGTTTTGACGTCGTTTCCTTGTTTACGAGGGTACCCCTGCGAGAGTCGCTAGAGTTGATTGGTCAGAGGTTTGACGAGAATACCACTGAACTTTTTAGGCATGTCTTGACTTCCACGTATTTTCTTTTTAATGAAGAATACTACGAACAAACGGAGGGAGTCGCCATGGGTAGCCCACTCTCACCGGTGGTAGCGAATTTGTACATGGAGAACTTCGAGGAGGAAGCCCTGTCGTCATCCGAATGGAAACCTACTTGCTTTTTCCGTTACGTGGACGACACGTTCATCATCTGGCCACATGGTATGGATAAACTCCTTGACTTCCTTACACATCTAAACTCCATACACCCCAACATCAAATTCACTATGGAGACTGAAACGGAGGGTAAATTACCTTTCCTTGACGTCTTGGTCAGGAGAAGGGCTGACGGCACCCTAGGTCATGGGGTGTATCGAAAGACAACACACACTGATCTGTATTTGCACGCAGACAGCTGCCACCACCCTTCACAGAGGAATGGGGTACTTAAAACTCTAGTACATAGGGCGCGCACTATCTCTGACGCAGAGAGTCTACCCCAGGAATTGGAACATCTGAGAACTGTGTTTCGAAAAAATGGGTACTCAGAGTGGCAGATCCAACGTGCTCTCCGCCCAACCACTGCAGCACAACCTGTTGAGATGGATGAAGTCACGAGGGAGGAGGTAGGCACTGCATTTATTCCATACACAGGCGCACTCTCGGGGAAAATCGCCCGCATTCTGAAGGAATACCGGGTCGGAACTGTGTTTTGTCCTCCGAATAAAACTCGTGCACTGGTGGGGAGCCCCAAAGATGACCTCGGTCTGAGGAAGGCCGGCGTGTACCAGATTCCGTGTCAATGTGGCAAGTCGTATATTGGTCACACGATGCGTACCGTCGAGGATCGATGCCGGGAACACCAGAGGCCCACTCGACTGATGTATCCGAGCAAGTCGGCGGTCGCTGAACATTGTTTGTCGGAAAATCACGCTATGGAGTACGACCGCACGAAGATTCTGGTAGAACGGCGAGATACTGGGACAGCGTTGTTAGAGAGGCCATCGAAATTCGCACCAATGACGACCTCATAAACCGTGACTGTGGCTATAATCTTAGCAAGGCTTGGGAACCAGCGATTGGGTTAATCAAGAGTAAATCGAGCAAACGCATAGTTGTGACGACCACGGCGGACAGAGTCATCACACCGACGTCATCTCAGACGCCGTCGCAATCTCTTCCACCGCGCTACCGTGGCGCGGGGCGCGGACGGCGGAGGGAGCGCGCCGCGGGCGGAGGGTATTTAAATCGGCCGCCGCCGCGACCGAACCCAGTTCCTCCTGAGCAGCCATAGCGTACGGATCTCCGTGCCGGCACGTTCACTGGAGCTCAGTCCGTCAGTTCACCTGATGATGGCGACATGTTTGATCGCCGAAATATTGTGCCCGTTGGACACTATAGACCGGCAGTACACCCGTGGATATTTTGATTATTGTATGTTAGCTGTTTATATAAATGTGGTCTTGAATAAATTATTGATCTACTAGTTGTATTTAAGGAGTGACATTATAGGGGCCTTGACCTTCCATGCTAATCCCGACTTCCTAAATTACAGGGTCGATTTCAGCCAAACTTGCTGTCAATATCTCTCACTCCCGGAAAGAATCATGGCTGAGTTAAGAACTACCTACCTGCCTCCTGTAAGGGTGAAAAGGGGCTGCAGTAGAAGCATAACTCAGGAAATTCTGGATCAATTTCAACAAGATTTTATATATATCTGACTCATTATTTATGTTATCATCATCATCATCATTTAAGATTGATTATGCCTTTCAGCGTTCAGTCTGGAGCATAGCCCCCTTATAAAATTCCTCCACGATCCCCTATTCAGTGCTAACATTGGTGCCTCTTCTGATGTTAAACCTATTACTTCAAAATCATTCCTAACCGAATCCAGGTACCTTCTCCTTGGTCGGCCCCGACTCCTCCTACCCTCTACTGCTGAACCCATGAGTCTCTTGGGTAACCTTGCTTCTCCCATGCGTGTAACATGACCCCACCATCTAAGCCTGTTCGCCGTGACTGCTACATCTATAGAGTTCATTCCCAGTTTTTCTTTGATTTCCTCATTGTGGACACCCTCCTGCCATTGTTCCCACCTACTAGTACCTGCAATCATCCTAGCTACTTTCATATCCATAACCTCAACCTTGTTGATAAGGTAACCTGAATCCACCCAGCTGGTTCCCCTGCCTTCCCAAGTATACCGGTGAATGTTCTTATGTTTAAAAAAGGAGTTTGTGATTACTAAGCCCATACTGGCACAGAAATCCAAGAGTTGTTTCCCATTCCTGTTGGCCTCCATATCCTCTCCAAATTTACCCATAACTTTTTCATACCCTTCTGTTCGATTTCCAATCCTGGCGTTAAAATCACCCATGAGCAGAACACTGTCCTTGTCCTTCACTGTAACAACTACATCACTGAGTGCCTCATAAAAACTATCCATCTTATCTTGATCTGTCCCTTCACAATGCGAACATATTGACACAATCCTAATTTTCTTCCTAGACACTGTCAAATCTATCCACATCAGTCGTTCGTTTACATATCTTATTGTAACTACGCTGGGTTCCATTTCTTTCCTGATGTACAGCCCTACACCCCATTGTGCTATTCCTGCTTTGACTCCTGACAGGTAGACCTTGTATTCTCCCACTTCCTCTTCTTTCTCACCCCTTACCCGAATGTCACTTACAGCTAAAACGTCCAGCCCCATCTTACTTGCAGCCTCTGCCAGCTCTACCTTCTTCCCAGAGTAGCCCCCATTGATATTAATAGCTCCCCATCTCATTTCCATTTGTTTGCCAAGTCGTATTTATGTTATTTGTATAAAAATACCGTGCGTGTAATATACCTCTATACCCCTAGTATAAGGGGTGAGAAGCTGTATTAAGTAAAAATATTTGATAAAGAAGAATCATAGTGTCGAACCAATAGTTTTCGTGATCACTAGTCTCATTCGTGTCATTCCTGATGACGGTTCACCCCTAGGGGTGGGGGGGGGGGGGGGGCAGGGAGAGGCTAGGGTGGAAATACAGTGACATATCATTATGTCTCCGTGATTCTTGCACCAATTTCTACCAAATTTGGGACACGTATTACTTGTTTTCTACAAAATAATATCTATGACAGTAAGACGCCCCTTGTAAACCATTGGCTGAGGATGCGGGTGAAAAGGAGTACCACAAAAGCATAACTGAAGAACACCTGAAAAAATTTCAACAAAAATTTGTAAATATGTGACTTATTGCTTGAATAAAAATACTGTGGGAGCAAGATAACATTACTAGCCCTATGGGTGAGTATAGATATCAGAAGACTTCGATAACGACCAGTGGGTATTTCTTTCCTACATGTAATTGGCTTCAAATGCTTTAAAAGTATACAGTCTGTATCTTAATTGTTTTGCTCAATGTCTCGACTAGTTTTTAGAGTACTGTTTATAAATTGAAACAAAAGCAGCTTCCAGACATCGAGACCCTTTTTTTATTTGGTAGGGTATACTGAGAAATAACTGTTCAGAAAAATATCCGATACGTTGCCCCGTTTACGAGTTAATTAGCAGGCCGTTACGCCAGCAAATTCAAGCGGCCCGCAAGAAATGGTGTCGCCAAACATGTACATGGTGATTATAATTAAACTTGCAAAACGCTGTAGAAATAACACCACACAATAACAAAAAATGATTGCGAGTCAATGAGAAGCAGAGAGATGAATTACTTACACTATTACGAGTATAAAAAGTATCTGCTGCATATTCACACCAGAAAAATTGAATAATTATCCATGAGTTTTTGCATAATTGTTACCAAGGAAGAATTGCAAGTTTCTCAGGATTCAGAAGAAAATATTGGGTGAAATTCACTGCAGAGCCAAATGAAATATGTGTACAAATACGTGTGAACATATATATGTAATTTTTTTTCAAGCGGCCAGCGAGATACAATTAGTAACAGTTGTTCTCACAGCGTAGTTGATAGCGCATGAGACTGCTCAACTTTTGGCTTGGTTTCGATCAATACTACCGTCCCATGTCCGATTTTTGTATCGCTCTCCTATCTGGTTTTATGACACCAAACGAAGTACAGGGTGATTGTAATTAAACTTTCAAACCGCTGTAGAAATAACACCACTGGTCAGAATGACGTCACATTGCAACGGAATATTATAGGAGAAGGGGCAAAAAGTATGGCAGAAGAAAAATAAATAGTTACAAAGTGTAGCAATAGATGGTGCTGTACACATCATAATTTGATAGTGGTAGATTACAAATGACAAATGACAATGACAAATCGGATTATTAATTTCCGTGTGACTGGCGAAAAACATGTTCAATATGCTGTCCATTGTTTTCTGCAACAAGTTGAAATCGACAAGCAGCATGTTGCACAACTGATTGAAGTGTTCCCGGGGTATTCAGAATGTGTTGCGCAATGCGTGCATTCAGTGCAGCTAAGTTTACAATCGGAGCACTGAATACAACATCTTTCAGACAGCCCCTCGGCCAGAAGGCACACGGATTTAGGTCACCTGATCGGGACGGCCAGGCTGTAGGCAAATGGCGGCTGATAATTCTTAGGATTTCCGAAATGGCGGTTCAGCTGCTACTTAAATGAATTTTCAATGTGCAGAGGTGCGCCATCTTGCAAAAAAATGATCCCATCCACACATCCACGCTATTGGAGAGCTGGAATGATGTGGTTGCGCAAAACAGACTCATACCGCTTACCAGTGACGGTACAGGTAACAGGACCGGAAGTACCAGCCTCTTCGAAAAAATATGGCCCTATGACAAATGATGCCGTAAACCCGCACCACACAGTGACCTTTTCGGGATGAAGTGGTACTGGTTGATTTGCGTGCGGATTTTCCGTTTCCCACATTCGACAATTCTTTTTTTTGACATATCCTGTCAGATGGAAGTGGGCTTCGTCTGTCTACAAACTCTTCCTCGGCCAATCATTGTCCATTCCCATGTGAGAAAGAAATTCTAAAGCGAAAATCTCTCTTGCTGGCAGGTCAGCAGGAAGCAACTCGTGCACATAGGTAATATTGAATGGATAGCTAAGAAGGATGTTTCGTAGTATTTTTCGCACCATGCTCACGGGTATGTCCAGCGTTCGGGCAGTTCTCCCTGCACTACACGTTTGCACACCACCACTCGTCTCCTCTTGCATTGCTGTGGCCACTGCTTCCACAGACGTCGAATCAATTCGTTTCCTCCCTCTACCAGATTGCACACCAAAAGCACCCGTCTTTTTTATTTTCCGATTCATTTTCTCCAGACCCACGGCAATCATCGGACCAACGCCCATTTTCAAATCCCTCAGTGTCCGGAACTTCTGCAGAGCGTCGTGTGACCAGTCAAATCTGCATTGAGACAGTAATGCCGAACGTCACAGATGCGAAAGGAGGAAAAGCCGTGCACCCGGCGTGTTTATACCAATTTCAATGGATCGTACGCATGACAGGTGTTTCCATTTATGTATTCTGACACACACAGCGCCATCTATTGATCAATTTGAATAATTTTTTTCTTCTGCAATACGTTTTTCCCCTTTTTCGATAATATTCCGTTGCAATTTGACGTCATTCTGACCAGTGGTTTTATTTCTACAAACTTTTGAAAGTTTAACCTTTTCAAGTTTGGCGACACCATGTCTTGTGGGCGGGTTGCATTTTCTGCGTAACGGCCTGCTAATTAACTCGGAAACGGCGCAACGTATCGAATATTTTTCTGAACATTTATTTCTCAGTACTACCTACCCTACGATATCCTTACAATCATTTCAAGCACTTTCTGTCTATCCTGTGTATAAGCAGGTGAAGTCGCGGACGTAAAGCTAGTTGTCTCTAAATATTTGTCTTCATCAAGAAAGCAATTGACAGTCAAAGAAGTAACAGGATTGCTGCGCGGGATTAGCCGAGCGGTCTGGGGCGCTGCAGTGATTGACTGTGCGGTTGATCCCGGCGGAGGTTCGAGTCCTCCCTCGGTCATGGGTGTGTGTGTTTCTCCTTAGGATAATTTAAGTTAAGTAGTGTATAAGCATAAGGACTGATAACCGTAGTAGTTAAGTCCCATAAGATTTCACCTCAAATAACAGGATCTCGCAGATATAAACGATATACCACCCATTGCAACTAGAATCCACTGTGGCTCCAACGATGACGTATCATCTGCAGCGTATTTCTTTTTCGTAACGATGAATAATACGGAATATGCACCTGTAGGGTTTCTCGGTGTCACGTGTCCGCGTCGGCACTTTACTGAATGCGTAACCCCTAACTGCTTTAATGTTTTTGGAAAAACTTGTTGATTTCCACAGCCTCATTGATGACTGAGGCGCAATAGATTGAGCTGTTGTAAGTAGGCTGTTTAGGTGTTTTTATTGATAACGCCGCCGCCACGTAGCGCTCTGTATGAAAATCACTGGCTGTGCCGTGTGCAGTCTGTGGCTGGTTTGCATTGTTGTCTGCCATTATTGTAGTGTTGGGCAGCGGCAGCTGGATGCTAACAGCGCGTAGCGTTGAGCAGTTCGAGGCGAGCCGCCGGCAGTGGTGGATGTGGGGAGAGAGATGGCGGAGTTTTAAAATTTGTAAGAACTGGTGTCATGAACTGATATATATATTATGACTATAAAGGTAAATACATTGTTTGTTCTCTATTAAAATCTTTCATTTGCTAACTGTGCCTATCAGTAGTTAGTGACTTCCGTAGTTTGAATCTTTTAGTTAGCTGACAGTAGTGGAGCTTGCTGTATGGCAGTAGTTCGAGTAACGAAGATTTTTGTGAGGTAAGTGATTTGTGAAACATATAGGTTAATGTTAGTCAGGGCCATTCTCTTGTAGGGATTATTGAAAGTCAGATTGCGTTGCGCTAAAAAAATTAATGTGTGTCAGTTTAAGCAAAGTCTTGTACAATTTTTCTAAGGGGACGTTACACTGTGAACTAGAAGCCATTTCTGCTATAGCGGTATCTCGTGTTTATGCGTTAGATGTCTGCACGTTTTGTGTGTCTGATATTTGGTACAGCTCTGGAAAGCAGTCCTAATAGACTACCTCAAGTAGTTAGTTATTGCTGTACTCACTAAGAATACCGTAAACACCAGGAACTTTGATGACATGATTATCATTTTCAAGGATGCAACATCTCTGAGATTCTCAAACGGTCGAAAGACGATCTGCATCTCGCGTCTGTCCAAGATACGTCTTTTTACTTGAAGTTTCTCCACAAACGGAAGGAACATCGTGTGCTAATCTTCTGCTATTTTACTGGATTTAAATCATCGCCTTCTGGAAAGTGCTAACTTGATTTCGTATATCTGATAATCATTATTTCTGTGATCAGATGGCTCCTTGATGCACACTGTTCAGCGCCGTTATCTTTTGGACAGGTTGACCGAAACTGTGCCTGTTGAAATAATGGTCCGTGTGGATTTGTTTGCGATACACGGAGTTTAAATGGTTCAAATGGCTATGAGCATTACGGCACTTAACGTCTGAGGTCATCAGCCCCTAGACTTAGAACTACTTAAACCTAACTAACCTAAGGACATCACACACATCCATGCCCGAGTCAGGATTCGAACCTGCGACCGTAGCAGCAGCGCGGTTCCGGACTGAAGCGCCTAGAACCACTCGGCCACAACGATCGGCGATACACGGAGTGCCCCAGTCGACCGTCTAACTTCCGCTCAATGCGACGACTGCGAAGGATAGCTTTTCTTGCTTCGGCCTTTTCCCGTTAATATTTATGTTGCGATGTATACTCCTTAAATATTCATTTAACTGCTGCAACGTTCCCATGCCTTTCGCTGAAATCAGAAAAGGCCCTCCTCATTTTTAACTTTAGTGCGAGACGGTGTAGCAACTTTTTGTGGTGCTCGTTTTTTGGAGTAATGACTGGATTTGTCTTTTTTAAACCTATGTTATTGTTGCAGAGCGTGAATTATTCGCACAGAAGTAGAGACAGTTTGAACCCTGTTTTATTGGTCAAAACAAGGTTAGCGACCCTTTTTATTTCACTGATTAAAATGTAAGGCACTGTGGGTTCTGGCACCAAACTACATCAAATATGACGTCATCGTTGAGTCGTCGGATTTCTCCAGATCGTCCTCCCTCCAAGTAAATCTGCTGAGCAATACGTAGCGTAATTTATCTCGCACACCACACGTTGGTTAGAGAGTATGGATTCTGCCTGCAGATGCGGAAGGGACTTCGCATGACGCCACGGAATTAGGTAGACAGTGCGGGATCTGGTACCAAACTACGTCAACTATGATGTCATTGTTGATTTCTCCACACCGTCCAAGTCTCTGACATAGCCCAGTTTCTCTATGTATTAAAAGGGGGAAAATTAAGATTTCGGGGGGATATTCAAAAATTTATGGGAAATTCAAAAATAGCAGTGTTTTCCCCCCACTCGTATAATGTCGCTGAGGATGTAGACCTGGTGACTGTCTTATAAACTGGCGGAAAATTCATGGCGTATTATTATGACGGTGTGAAATTAAATAAGATAAGTGTATTCTGGCGCATTAAATAGGTCACCAGTGGTGTCATTGTCATCAGATCACCTACTGCCGCAATCTTAATATGGTGTCAGAATCCGAGATGGCTGACCAAGCCAAGGTGTTAGGACAAAGATAATTAACTTGTCTGCTAGGAAGCACCCGGACCGAGCGATGTGGGGCAGTGGTTAGCACACTGGACTCGCATTCGGGAGGACGACGGTTCAATCCTGCGTCCGGCCATCCTGATTTAAGTTTTCCGTGATTTCCCTAAATAGTTCCAGGCAAATGTCGGGATGGTTCCTTTGAAAGGGCACTGCCGACCTCCTTCCTGTCCTTCCCTAATCCGATGAGACCGATGACCTAGCAGTTTGGTCTCTTCCCCCCAACAACCCAACAGGAAGCACCCAGCCCTGGAGAGACATATAAAGATACTTATAGCAGTCATGTCATTTGTTCTAAGTGTGGAATCCCATACAGCGTGTCCTATGTTAAGCAATTCGCCTCTTGCGTCACCATTTACACAGCTGGCACGCTTAGTTCAAAATGGCCAACACATATCACACAGCATCGTGTTATTTCAATTCAAAAATCTGGACCCCACAATTTCACCAAGTACAGTTGTGCTACACTCCTCTGACATAAGATTTTAAACAATTCTACTTCGACACCACTTACCGTAAGTTGAAAATGGTAAGAAAATCCATTTACCCCAAGTTTAAAATGTTAGGAAGTCTGTCAAAACTATAGAGCACTAGTCACAACTTGCGGACTGAGGAACCCACTGATACGTCGTGTATGGATATCATTGTGACGTATAGGAATAGGATAGGGACAATTGCGCCTTTATTTAAACAAACACGACACTGAGAATGGCCTCTTCCACGTAGTTTAAAATTTGGTGATGAATACCACACTAAAAAGGTGACGGCGCTATACGTAGCCTTCAAACTGGCGTCCGTAACGGAGATGCGTTCGAAGCAGATAGCTGTTGTCGAGTTTCTTTTGGTGAAAACCAGAGCACTGCAGACATTCATAGGCGCTTGCAGATTGTCAACAGAGACCTGGAAGGGAACAAAAGCGTGGTGACTCGTTGGGCCAGGCGTTTGTTACCATTGCAACAAAGTCACTCCAAACCTGTCCGATCTCTCGCGTGCCGACCGACCGCACACAGCTGTGACTCCTGCAATGTTGCAAATTGCGGGCATTCTCGTAGGGGGTGACCGACGGATCACGACCAAACACCTCGCAGCAGAACTGGTGCCTCTGTTGACAGTGCTGTCACTGCCTCGATAGCTGAGTGGAAAGCGCGGCCGAATGCTGTGCAAAGGGGCTCGGGTTCGATTCCCGGCTGGGTCGGTGATTTTCTCGGCTCAGGGACTGGGCGTTGCATGCCAGTCGCCGAAGTGGCGTCAACTCAAGAGACTTGCACAAGGCGACAGGTCTATCCGACGGGAGGCTCTAGCCAGACGACGTTTCGTTTCACTCGTCCACCAGTTGAAGTACTCAAAGGTGTGAGACCGCTGGCTTCCTCGCCGCCTTACGGAGACCATAACGAGCAACGAAGGACCATCTGTGTGGAACTACTTGCATTTATGAGGCTGATCGTGACAGTTTTCTGCCACACATCATCCTAAAACGTCATTGGAATGTTCTTCCTCATCCACCCTATAGACCGGATCTCGCATCTTTCGACTTCCACCTTTTTCGCCGAATGAATATGTACTTCTTGGGAAGCAGTTTAGGAATGATGGGGAGGTTATTGATGCAGCAAAGCGATAGCTCTGACTTCAACCAGTAAAGTGGTACCATGCGAGCATATAGGCCCAGCCAAAAAGGTGGCGTAAGGCCATTGCATTGAACGGTAATTACATTGAAAAATAGGATTTTGTTGCCAAAAGGTTGAAGACTAATATGGTGTATTGTAAGCCTGAATGAAACAGACTTGCTTTCAGCAAAAACGTGTTGCATTACTTACTGAATGCCCCTCGTAATTATGGTAAGCAGACTTTTTGGTAACAACTATGTATGAAGATAGGCTTCCACCGAAATAGATAAGTTCCATTGATTAGTTTGTCAGATTATGTGACAGCCTAAGAAAGAAATATACTGACACAAGGGGAAGTATACTCCGCAATGCACTCCATAATATGTTGCAGAGTAAGAATGTAGTTGTAAATGTGAGTACGTTCGCCGAAACAAGACATATGCAGATGCGTCTACATGTTTTGTAGCCAGAATTTTGCAAGCGTAATTCTTCCAATGGCTCAATTTCTGTACGACAGCACAGTTCTACGTAGCCGTCACCAACAATCGTGCTTCTCTGAAGATTGTAGCCCTAGCAATTCATCCAGCCATACTTCACTTAAGAGTCGCCCTAAATAGCACGCAAACGAAAAATTCCTCGCAAGTTGATTGCGATTGGAAAGGGAAATTGGATGACAGACTTCAATTAAGCTATGTTATTTTGTCTGCGAAAAGCGAGAGTAACAGCTTTCCAGCTCTTTTATTAGGGCCGCGCAGCTGCCTTCCAGCTCGGCAATCAGTTTCGGAATTCTGCGATAGCTTTTACTGGTAACGGTTCTCCTCTGAGAATTCCTTCATATAACGTAAAAACCGATGAACATCGAGTTTGTCAGTCATTCGAATGTGCACTGTTGTAGAGCACAGTTTTCCATTAAGTGTAGAAGAAAGTATTTGTATTTCTGTCAGCGAAGAGTGAACATATGAACAACTGTTGAAGGTGTAGAGGTAAAGAAGTGGCCAACTGAAGCTTCCAGGCAATCAATGAGTCGTTGTCGAAGAGCGTAAACGGTGGCGCAGTTCAAACTTAGGTTGGGATCTGGGTTAAAATGGCTCTGAGCATTATGGGACTAACAGCTGAGGTCGTCAATCGCCTAGAACTTAACACTGCTTAAACCTAATTAACCTAATGACATCACACACATCCATGCCCGAGGCAGGATTCGAACCTGCGACTGTAGCGGGCCGGCCGCGGTGGTCTCGCGGTTCTAGGCGCGCAGTCCGGAACCGTGCGACTGCTACGGTCGCAGGTTCGAATCCTGCCTCGGGCATGGATGTGTGTGATGTCCTTAGGTTAGTTAGGTTTAAGTAGTTCTAAGTTCTAGGGGACTGATGACCACAGCAGTTGAGTCCCATAGTGCTCAGAGCCATTTTTTTGACTGTAGCGGTCGCGCGGTTCCACACTGAAGCGCCTACAACCGCTCGGCCACCCCGGCCGGCTTGGGTTCTGGGTTCGTTTCTTGGTCCGACATACAATTTATTTTAATCTGTCATAAATCTTGTTCTTTGCTAAAAAATAAGAAAAATGACACCGCACAATAACACTGAACAATTAAGAGATTTCATTCGGACCGATTAAATACTAATTCATTGCCTCCGAGAAAACTCAGAATTTTAGCCTTTTTTTTTTTTTTTGTTCAATTAGCGTGTTGGAAATTTCACTGTCTCCAAACAGCGATCTGAATTGACAGCCGCACTTAGGAAGGCAGGCAACCACGGAATATTGCACTTGGACCTGACCACTAAATCAAATAGCGAGTGAAAGTAGGCATTAATTTGCGGTCCTGGTGCAAAATTTAGACTTAGGGATATGGGAAGATGTAAGAAATTAGAAAACATTTCAGAGTTATTTTGCAGAAGCTTGGACGACGTTTATAGGCTGGACCACTTGAACTGACAGCCCGCCCGGTTAGCCGTGCGGTCTAACGCACTGCTTTCCGTGAGGGAAGGCGTGTACCAGTCCCCGCCACGAGTCCGCCCGGTCAATTAGTGTCGAGGTTCGGTGTGCCGGCTGTGGATGGTTTTTAGGGTGGTTTTCCATCTGCCCCGGCGAATGCGGGCTTGTTCTCCTTATTTCGCCTCAGTTACATTATATCGGCGTACTGTCTCCATGTACGTGTACACCATAATTAATGTACCACGCAAACATTTGGGGTTACAGTCGTCTGGTGTCAGACGTTCCCTGGGGGGGGGGGGGGGTCCACTGCGAGCCGGATCGCACAATAACTGTGGGTTCGGTTTGAGGCGGCGGTGGGGGGAGTGGACTGGTGTAGCCTGTTGTCGGCTTGTGAACCACTGAGGGCTACGGCGGGGACGAAGCCTCTCCGTCGTTTCTAGGTCCCCAGTTCACTACAATACAATACAGTACTTGAATTGACAGTCGAGAAGTTGAACAATAACAGGACGATCACTGCTAAGAGCATTCATACATGGTAGTTGTTGTTGCATCATTCTTTTAAATTGCAACAAACGAAATGAAGTTTATACGTCCTTGTATGTGTACTGTCTACAGTAATATAGGCCTGCGTGCGGCAGCATGCGTACCTGTGCGAGTATGTTCCAAGACGTAGCACATAAAAACGGGATTTTTCAGTGCTCAAACTCTGGGTGTCATCGGTGATAAAACAGTAGGATTAGTATCCAGAATTTTGGATAGCTCTTGGGCTAGGGACCATTTGTACCCAACAGAAGGGTCGTCTTAATTTGATTATCCTACAGTATAGTATCGAAGTATGAATGTTACACACTCCCTCCTGCTTAGGTAAATGGGGCAATTCAGTTGCTTCTTTTTGCATTTGATGTGGTCTACGGCGGACTTGATGGGACTTATTGAGGTACCATTAGTTTACTGTCGGTTCCTCGGAAAACCCCACAAAAAGGGTTTTCTTTTTTTTACATTTTCTCGATCACCAGTCGACCAAACCTCAGTCAATGATTCTAAGATGGCTATGAACAGCAAGTGGATGAATTTTTTCCGATACATTTGTAAGATCCCAATCTCGAAACACCTACATAATTTTCTCGAGAACTTTATCCGTTTCCAAGACACAGAGCTTCAAAGTTACACGTCTACACGTAACAATCGATATGAGGCGAAGTCTAAATATAAGGAAAATAAGAAAATTGCTCAAATTTAACGTTATACTCTATAGGCATTTATCTAGAAGAGACATCCATTTTCAAAAATCTTTATTCGTCATCGAGAAAGACCCCCAAAAACGAGTTTTTTTTGGGGGAGGGGGGTATCAAAATCCAGTCAGGAATTCCGAGACAGCTTCATACAGCAAATGACCACCATTTTTACGATGTACTCCTTGGAACTCGATCTCGAACAACCTCGAAAAATTCCTTCATACCTTTAACCCTTTCCGAGGAATAGAGGTTCAAAGTTATCCTACTTGGACGCGGTCTGTTCAAAAAATTTCGTAACATTCGTCATTTCGCGCCAATAGTGTGATGGAGTGAAATGCGGTTAGCATCTCTGCACACGCAAGTGTTTAATGTGTAAGTGCCGGTGATTGTATTGTTATATATCTGTTAGTTGTTGTTCAGTGCTTCATTCAGTAGAATGTTGTGTGCCACCATTTGCGAGTTTCGAAATGGCAGAATTACAGGAGCAACGCGTCCGCATTAAATTTTGCGTGAAACTAAATAAAATGTGCCTGCTGCTTTTGATGAGGGGCACGTACGCAAACTTGTTATTGTTTTGCTTTCGGTTAAGAAATTTCGTTTATTTACAACGTGTAGAATACTTCATAATTACATATGACACCAGGTTGCCTATTACTCTTTCCAGCATCGTTAAAATAGTCTTTACAGGAAGGATATATAGTCCCTGATAAGTCGATTTCCTTTACAGAGAGATTTTACATTCCTGATCTAATCTTTGTGTCAAACATCTTGGCATAAAGTAGCAGATATACGATTCTATGCATCATCTTTGATACCCATGAAGTCTCACTGACCACAGTCTTGCCAGTAGTCATGAGTTACCAGTTATAACAATTGGTTTCACAGTTACCACTTTAAGTTTTATGGTCCAATTGCCGATATGATATTTGTTTGCCAAAATGCCTTACTTATATTTCGATTAACCTGCTTTCCATACGCAAATGGTAATTAAAAATAGTTTCATACGACGTTAGTGTATCCTTTAATACGCCTTCGGCTGACTTTAAATATCATGTTATAGTTCAAGTCAGCGGAACAGCCTTCATTGCACTAGAACATGTGACAGCGTATGCAGAAGTGCTTTATGATACATTTGCCACCGATAACTTCTACACAGTTTGAGAACTGCCATTGCATTCGAAAGTCGACGATAATAAGTAACTAGTCACTGGTTGTTGGTCCATGAAGGAATACATGTCTCATTGAAAATGCCACAAATGGCAGAGTGGCCAAAACAGTAATTCAACTTAATCAATTACTGACAGTCGCCGTAAGAAAACTGCACTCAAATTGTAACTTTTCCCTAATATAAGATTATTCGCACTTAGTAATAGATATGCATACAGGAACACCTCATAAGTTACATGTGCTACAGGCTGTATTAAACAAATATTCTGGTTATAAACAAGCAACTGACCTAACAAATCAAAGATAATGTTATCTGCTGCTTTGTTAAATTAATAAAAAATACAATTCGTCTCACTTTTCAGCCTGAAGACTGTGTTGATACAGTTTTCCACAGTAGTCTATCCTGTTAGGCCTCTTCATCTCTACGTAACTACTGCATCCTACATCCATTCGAATCTGCTTACCGTTGGCAAGCCTTGGTCTCTTTCTCTACAATTCAGCCTTCACTACCAAACTGACGATTCCTTGTTGCCTCAGTATGTGTCCTGTAACTAATCCCCTCTTTTAGACAAGTTGTGCCAAAAAATTGCCTTCTCTTCTTCAGTTTAATTCAGTGCCTCTTCTTTAGTTATACGATCTACATATCTAACCTTCAGTATACTTCTTTAGCACCACATTTTAAGAGCAACCATTGTCTTCTTGACAGAACTGTTCATCGTCCACGTTTCACTTACATACAAGGCTACACTCCACACAAATACCTTTATAAAATACTATCCAATCATTTAAATTTATATTCGATGCCAATAAATTTCATTTTCCAGAAATGCTTTCGTTCCCCCTCCCCTCCCCCCCCCCCCCAACACGATAAATCAGTCTAATGTAAAAACCATAAATTCAACCAAATACCTAGGTGTTACAACTACGAACAACTTAAATTGCAAAAAACACATAGAAAATGTTGTGGGGAAGGCTAACCAATGGCTGCGTTTTATTGACAGGACTCTTAGAAAATGTAACAGACCTACTAAGGAGACTGCCTACACTGCGCTTGTCCGTCCTCTTTTAGAACACCGCTGCCCCGTGTGGGATCCTTACCAGGAAGGACTGACGGAGTACATCGAAAAAGTTCAAAGAAAGGCGGCATGTTTTGTATTATCGTGAAATATGGGAGAGAGTGTCAGATATGATACAGGATTGCAGCTGGAAATCATTGGAAGAAAGGCGGTTTTCGTTGCGACGGAATCTTCTCACGAAATTCCAATCACCAACTTTCCCCTCCGAATGTGAAAATATTTTGTTGGCACCGACCTACAAAGAGCGGAACGATCACCACGATAAAATAAGGGAAATCAGAGCTCGTACGGAAATACACTCCTGGAAATTGAAATAAGAACACTGTGAATTCATTGTCCCAGGAAGGGGAAACTTTATTGACACATTCCTGGGCTCAGATACATCACATGATCACACTGACAGAACCACAGGCACATAGACACAGGCAACAGAGCATGCACAATGTCGGCACTAGTACAGTGTATATCCACCTTTCGCAGTAATGCAGGCTGCTATTCTCCCATGGAGACGATCGTAGAGATGCTGGATGTAGTCCTGTGGAACGGCTTGCCATGCCATTTCCACCTGGCGCCTCAGTTGGACCAGCGTTCGTGCTGGACGTGCAGACCGCGTGAGACGACGCTTCATCCAGTCCCAAACATGCTCAATGGGGGACAGATCCGGAGATCTTGCTGGCCAGGGTAGTTGACTTACACCTTCTAGAGCACGTTGGGTGGCACGGGATACATGCGGACGTGCATTGTCCTGTTGGAACAGCAAGTTCCCTTGCCGGTCTAGGAATGGTAGAACGATGGGTTCGATGACGGTTTGGATGTACCGTGCACTACTCAGTGTCCCCTCGACGATCACCAGAGGTGTACGGCCAGTGTAGGAGATCGCTCCCCACACCATGATGCCGGGTGTTGGCCCTGTGTGCCTCGGTCGTATGCAGTCCTGATTGTGGCGCTCACCTGCACGGCGCCAAACACGCATACGACCATCATTGGCACCAAGGCAGAAGCGACTCTCATCGCTGAAGACGACACGTCTCCATTCGTCCCTCCATTCACGCCTGTCGCGACACCACTGGAGGCGGGCTGCACGATGTTGGGGCGTGAGCAGAAGACGGCTTAACCGTGTGCGGGACCGTAGCCCAGCTTCATGGAGACGGTTGCGAATGGTCCTCGCCGATACCCCAGGAGCAACAGTGTCCCTAATTTGCTGGGAAGTGGCGGTGCGGTCCCCTACGGCACTGCGTAGGATCCTACGGTCTTGGCGTGCATCCGTGCGTCGCTGCGGTCCGGTCCCAGGTCGACGGGCACGTGCACCTTCCGCCGACCACTGGCGACATCATCGATGTACTGTGGAGACCTCATGCCCCACGTGTTGAGCAATTCGGCGGTACGTCCACCCCGCCTCCCGCATGCCCACTATACGCCCTCGCTCAAAGTCCGTCAACTGCACATACGGTTCACGTCCATACTGTCGCGGCATGCTACCAGTGTTAAAGACTGCGATGGAGCTCCGTATGCCACGGCAAACTGGCTGACACTGACGGCGGCGGTGCACAAATGCTGCGCAGCTAGCGCCATTCGACGGCCAACACCGCGGTTCCTGGTGTGTCCGCTGTGCCGTGCGTGTGATCATTGCTTGTACAGCCCTCTCGCAGTGTCCGGAGCAAGTATGGTGGGTCTGACACACCGGTGTCAATGTGTTCTTTTTTCCATTTCCAGGAGTGTATATAGGTGTTCATTCTTTCCACGCGCTATAGGAGATTGGAATAATAGAGAATTGTGAAGGTGGTTCGATGAACCCTCTGCCAGGCACTTAAATGTGATTTGCAGAGTATCCATGTAGATGTAGTTGTAGATGTAGATTGGCAGTCCGCCTTTTATATCCTCTCTACTTCTGCCTTCTCAAGTCAGTGAAGTTAGAAGTGCACTTTGGTTTCCATACATGTTCTAGATAATCTCCTGTCCCTGTGTTTTATCACTGATACCTCCAGACGTTCAAAGAATATCTTTCAGTTAAGATTGTCAAAACCTTTCTCTAAACATAAAAGGCTATAAATACAAGTTTGACTTTCTTCAGTCTATCTGCTAAGCTAAGTGGTAGGATCAGTATTGCCTTGCGAGTTCATACTTTTCACAGGAATCTTACATTGTGTTGATGTTAGTTTGTACAACCTCCCCCCCCCCCCCCCCCCCTACTCTCCTCTCTACATGTTACTTCTGTGGTGTCTTTCGCTCTAGTCGCTAATAGGGTGCCTACTGGATGCAGCGCTCTCAGAATGCTATACAACAATTTCAGACAAACAACATTAAGTAGTTTTATTTCCAGAAAAGCAAATTAACAATACTTTTACTACATCAAATGTTGCTAGCGAGAGGCGACATGAAAACAACAGTTATATCTATACACCAAGTCCCAGGAAACACTTGATACGGATCTCACAGTTGAGCACTAATCACGTTGCAGACTCGGGCCGATCTTCTGCCGCCGAGACTAGCAAGAGTGTTTAAATGCAGCTGTTGCGTGTGGCGCGCCTGGCGCAGCGCGGCCCGATTCCACGCACCATTGGCCGCCGATTCTTCACTGCCTTCTCTGGTCTTTCGTTTCGCCTCTTCGTTCCGGCGTTTATGGTTACGCCAGAACAACTTCCACCTTCTAGACTTCTCTTTTTGCTTATTTCTGGCTTGGCAAATGAACTCTTGACAGTTGCTTCTCTTTTGAACAAAGTTTTCTTTCCTGATTTTCTTATTTAGCTTCGGCATTTATATTTCCCAAGTGTAAAATCGCAGTTATGATTTTGGACTCTGTCAACGTCATTTTTTAGACATCTCTGTTGCCTATGAACTACTTTTTGCCGGCCGCGGTGGTCTCGCGGTTCTAGGCGCTCAGTCCGGAGCCGCGCGACTGCTACGGTCACAGGTTCGAATCCTGCCTCGGGCATGGGTGTGTGTGATGTCCTTAGGTTAGTTAGGTTTAAGTAATTCTAAGTTCTAGTGGACTGATGACCACAGATGTTAAGTCCCATAGTGCTCAGAGCCATTTGAACCATCAACTACTTTTTCCCTGCTGTCAATTAAATTCAATATATAGTGTTTTATTCAAGGTTTTCTACTATACCGTTTTCCCATTTACATCCTCTCCTGCCTTCACCACTTTCTCTCTCAAATGTATCCATATTGTAGTGGATTCCCTACTCTGTTTCTGTATCCATTCATATTGTAGTGGATTCCCTACTCTGTTTCAATCAGTCGTTGCGTAGTGATCCCTTTAAGATTATTGAAAAACTCTGGATCTGAACTTATTCAGGTTCTATCTCCTTAATTTGCTACCGTTTACTGTCTCTTTAGTTGTAAGCTGCAGTTCACTACCAGTAAGTTATTGTTGCTCTGTGTCTGCACCGAGAAATGTCTTATAGTTTAGAATCCAGTTTCGAAAACTCTGTTACAAACATGTATCTTTCTTTAATGATTCTTAAGCAAAATGTTGGCGATAACTGAATTACGCTCTGTTAAAAGTTCTTTCGGTTGGCTTCCCCTTTCATCCCTTCCCCGAATCCCATCTTTTCCTACTATTTTCTCTTCCTATACCTGCAACCGAATTCCAGTCTCTCATCACATTTAAAATTTTTGTCTCGCTTAATTACTGAATAATCTCTTTTATCGTACATTGTTTCAACATGTTCATCATCTGTGGCGAAGGTAGGCATGTAAACTTCTGTAACTGTGGAGTCAGTGTTAGCTTTATGTCTATCTTGGTAATGATAATGTTAATGGCAGTTTAGGGATGGAGCTGGGTTTTGTGATAGTACTTCATTGGTAGTTTCAATAAATAACACTCACTGAGTGGTTATAATACATGATATTAACATAACTAATATTGAGGATCAACTGTGAGACATTTTCAGATATAAATAAATGATTACTACGTGACACTTAATGTACTATCATTATAGTAAACTGCGTTTAGATACTGGAATTTGCAGTACTAAAAGCTGTTATGAAAGTAACAGTATGTTTCTGTTCTGGGGCGATCGGTTTTCTAAATGAAACAGTAAACAGTTATGAACACCCATCGTCACATCTGTTTATGTTGAATGAAGAATAATGTTCAAATGTGTGTGAAATATTATGGGACTTAACTGCTGAGGTCATCAGTCCCAAGCTTGCACACTACTTAACCTAAATTATCCTAAGGACAAACACACACACCTATGCTCGAGGGAGGACTCGAACCTCCGCCGGGACCAACCGCACAGCCCATTACTCCAGCGCCTGAGACCGCTAGGCTAATTGCGCTCGGCCGAATGAATAATAAAATGTTTGAAAGAGTACATCGGTAAGAAAATAAAAAATTGGTATGCCTTCACCCAACTTAGTCTTTCTTTCATGTAGGTTCACAGTATAGTTAATCAAACGCACCTGGGGTTTAAGAGGATCTCGTCCCATACCTCAGTAGCGGTGCGTCATTGGCTACCGCTAGCGTAAACACGGTCGTCATCGTAAACATGTCCCTGCAGATGCTGCTCGCCGACTGTGGCCCGCGTTTGTTACAACACGCAACTGAACGGCTGAGGTTTCAAGCGTCAACTTTAGGTTACAATATCTCCGGTTGTAATTAACATTTTACAATGCAACAAACGGCACTGATTACGTATTTGTTTATATGTTCAGATGTGCTAACAAAACAAACGTGGTTCCATTTAAAAAAAACGTAGGTTTGTGTTAAAAAAACATACTTCCGTGCATTTTTGTATGGTTTGTATTACACAATTACTCTAGCCCCTCTCCTCACGTTCGGTCTGTGGAATCGGTTCGTCGGTATTTGATGTGGTTTACGAAATATATCCAGCGGTAATGTTTGGTGACTCACCCTGTATATAATTGCGAAATATCTGAAGTACAAAAGCAAAAGTTCCACAACCGTGAAACCGAACAATTACTTATTATCACAAAAAGCAGGAGGGTGTGTTGGGAAGGGTTCCCGGTATATTACAGTGCCGTAAATCTAAGTCATCCAATCCTCTGGCGATTAAAAACAAGAAACAGTATATTGGTAAATAAAGTACGGTAACGCGGCATCCGCCAGCACTCCCAGTGAGCGGTAACCGTGTACTGCTGATACGTACGAGGGTCGAGATCGTTCTTGCATCCCACTACATAGTGAACTAAATGTCCTAAGGACCGTATAAAAGTATTGGGTTTTCTCGGCTGGAATAGGAAGAGTCTGGACGTAGAAGGATATCAGAACTACTTACGCTACCGGAGCACACCGCCAGGACCGACCCAAGCTTCCATGTATCACAGAGTGTCTACGTCCCACACTCGCACCGTTGCTGTGATTCCCGCACCTGAAGACTTTCATTATTATCGTAGCGGCCTTGTCTAGAAATGACATAGTATCTCCAGACATGCCATAGAACATCGTATAACACAGAAACTGCAAATACTATTTTTTGCTTTTCCTGGCAATCCACAAGACTAAGAGCAAAGGGTGGATTGATATTGAAATCAAAAAGTAATTTACCAAAGGCTATGATACGCAACACTTCCTTTCTTATCCTTCCTTTTTAATTTAGTTGACCATAACCTTCAGCTGCTACCGCGCACTGCAGAGCAGGATCAGCAGATAAACGTCTGGATTTGTGTTCCAGACATTCCATTCTCTCTTTATATAACAGCAGCCCCCGTTCGTTCCTGTTCTCTATTTTCCTCAGTCGCGAAAAATTGCTCTCCACCGTAGCCGCCTTCCAGGTTCCGGGAGTGGACCGGTGGTACTGATGGATGGAAGTTCCGAGTAGGTACGACAGGCAGGCTCGGCTGGCGCTTACGCCACTGCTCTGCAGGCGGATCTGGAGGTCCAGATTCGATACTCGATCCCGCAAGCTGTATTAACTCGTTAGGAAGTTTCGTTGTAGTACACACATCGCTTGCAAATAGTAACTTTTATTCTGAAATGCAGTATTTACCGCGGCTAAGAAAATATAGACTCCCCAAATTATGGTACAGCATCCGAACATAATAAAAAATTCGAAACTAAGCGATATGTTACATAAACTGCATTGTTATTTCCACCCAATTGCAGGTGCTTCACTGGTTTTACGAAATTTTTATGTACAGTTAAGGCACGATGTCTGGTCCAGAATGTATACCAATCAGGTTCCTTTCAAAGTATGTGATAAAATGGCTCCATACTTAGGCGTCATAGAAAACCACTCGTCAGTAGAAACAGCTGTACCCAAAGACAGTAAAGTTGCACAAATTACACCAATATCCAAGAACGGAAGCAGGAGTAATCCGCTAGGCAATAGACCCATATCACTAACGTCGATTTGCTGCACGAATGAAGGAGGAAGATTGCTTTTAACGCCTAGTTTTAGACTTTCATAAGGCTTCTGACACCGTTGTTTTCAAGCGACTTGTAATCAGATTGCTCTGTATCGCCTGGGTTTTGCGACTGCATATGTGATTTCCTGTCGGGAAGGTCACAGTTCGTAATAACTGACGAAAGTCATCGAGGAAAACGGAAATAGTATATGACGTTCCTCAAAAACGTGTTATGGTCCCTGTGCTGTTCCTGATCTGCATAAACGATTTGGAGACTGTCCGAACAGCTCTCTTAGATTGTTTGCAGATCTTGCTGTCATTTACCGCCTCGTAAGATCATTAGATGATCAAAACGAATTGCAAAATGGTTTAGGCAAGATATCTGCATGATGCAAAGAAGCAGCAACTAACTCTAAATAATGAAAAGTGTGACGTCATCCACTAAAGTTTGGTTACACGATAAATCAATCAAGTCTAAAGACTGTAAACTTAACAAAATCCTTAGGGATTACAGTTATGAATAAGTTAAATTGGATTGATCACATAGATATTTTTGAGGGGGAAGGAAACCAAACACTGCGAGCTACTGGCAGAACAGTAAAATGTGACAGGTCTACTAAAAGAGACTGCTTACACTACGCTTGTCCGCCCTGTTATATACTATTGCTGTGGGATGTGGTATCCACATCATATTAGATTGACGGAGGAAATCGGAAAAGTTCAAAGAGCTGTTCGTTTTTCATTATCGCGACATAGGGGAGAGAGTGTCACTGATATGATACACGAACTGGGATATCAGTCATTAAAACAAAGGCATTTTTCGCTGCGGCAAGACTTTCTCGTGGAACTGAAATCAGTAACATTCTCCGAAAATATTTTGTTGGTACCCATCTACATAGAAAAAAACGATCATCTTATTAAAACAAGAGAAATCAGAACTCGCACGGAAATATTTAAGTGTTCGTTTCTTCCGCATGCTGTTCGAGAGTGAAGCGGTAAAGAAGTAACTTGAAGGTGGTTCAATGAACGCGCTGCCAGCCACTTAACTGTGATTTGCAAAGTAATCATGTAGATATAGACGTAGGTGAACAGTTGACAATTCGAAATGGCTATTCTTCAAGTTATACTTACTGTGTGCAACTTTAAGATAATGGTCATGGTTGTTTTCTGACTGTTCTGCTACCAGTACATGTGTAAGGGAGAACATATGGCCCAGCCATTGATTGCATTCACTTCTGCCGAATGTTAAGAAGTGACGTAGGGTGAACCACTATGTTCCTGCAAGTGGTCTCTCCCATTTTGTTTCTGAGTGTGGGTCCGATCACTTTAGTGATTATATTGTATTTAGAATATCTACACACAGAGCAAAACTGTGAGATACGGAGTGTGAGTAGTTTTTTTAAGAAAGTGTTTCGACACATTGTTGACATTTTGAGGACACGGTCAAAGCATATCTTGGCTCTTTGTTCCCAGACTTCAATTCTTACAACTGTACGACTCTAACATTTATACAGTGAGAGATAACGAAAATTTAGGAAACAAATTGTAGTGCAACAACTCTTTTATCGCGCATTGTGACGCATAACATCGCAGGAGTTGGTCAAAATATCTATTGTCTATGGTACAATAAGGCAGCACGGACTGTATCACGCACTCGAGAACCTCCGAAGATCGAAATGCATTTACGCCTGCATAAGAGGAGATCATCTTCTGAATGTGCTTTTCCATTTCACAAGTGGTTCATATTGGCCAGCTCTGCATCCGTACTGTATCCCTTCTTACGTACAGCTTGTACTGCGGGATACAAAGCGAGAGCTAGTACTGAACAGGACGTAAGTGAAGTCTGAGGACGAAGAAGCAAAAGTGTATTTCAACGTTATTGGCCTCATGCAGTTATTAACGAAAACATATACACGTATAAAATTATCCAGTTTTCTCTGATTTTGTCCCGTAAGTGCTGTAACTGCAACACACGTTGATATAAAAAAAAGAAAAACATAAACTGAAATAATATACTCGTGTTACAAAACATTCTTTTATTCGCTGGTTCATATACCACTCTTCAGATAAGTAAGTCTTGTTGCTTGAGACGTTAGGCCCAGATGTCGTTAGCTGTTGTTCCTACCTAACAAATTTCCTCAGCAACTTTGATGTCATGCCCCACCGATTGGCGCTTCCAATATATGTATATGTGTTTGCCACTGCACCACAGATATAAATCGCAGACGATGCTGTACTAATGCATGTAGGCGCTGTTCAAAACGCCATGATAACAGCAAATTTCCGTGTGTTCGGAAGTCTCTGATACCAAGGCCTGTTTGGTATCAATAGAACTACCATTAGCTAATTTATTTCTCTAGTTATCCGCGAGGCTGTGCTCCACTTGTTAAGAAGTATTTCGGTATAAGTTCCTTTGCAGAAAAATGAATACGGTATAGTCTTTTTCGCCTGAGACCATTGCTACCCCAGCGAAGAAAACTGTATTGTCATTTCCCAGTATCTTGCTACGGTCTTCAGTCCAGCACATAGAGACAATTTAGTCATTTCTTTCAAATTGATTTTGTATGATATTATGTAGTGTGTTATGTGATGTAATGAAGACCTCAATAAATTTACTTGAGGGTGAGCGCGTATTTTGAGTCCGACAAGATACAACGTTCACCTCCAGTACCCAAAGACAAGCGTTCCAAACATGTCCCTAAGTTGATCATTATGATAATTTCTTTTGGTAGTTTGTGTTTAAATCTACGTGCACAAAAGAATCCCAAATAACGCATTTGATCGGGAGAATAAAACCAACGACAAGGTGCGCAGAAGTAACTTTGTCAAAATAAGAGTATCTGGTAAAACCCCTCTGTTGGTCACCATAAAGATGAGTTAATTACCCATCAACTGTGCCTACATGTTAGATGAATTGATTCAATAGAACACTGTTACCAGACTAACGTTACTCAGCAATTCCTCTGAAACAGCAACCGCTCACATTAGTCGACATAGAAACGCCCTATGTCTAAGGGCAGCAATACAAGACTGAACAACAATATTGTGACCGCGGATTGATTCCATAGCTGCAAGATGGGTGGGGGCAGAAACACTCTATCTACTAACTTTGCTGGTCATGAAAGAATTTGTGAACACAGAAATTCTGAAAAAACTGAGTGTATGCTTAATAACTTTTAAAATACAAACTATAGTGAATAGCCCATAAGAATACAGTTGAGCGAAGAAGAAATCAGAGGAACAACAGGACAGGTTGATTGTGAAGTGGGTTATGTCCAAAAGTAAACTTTTTCAGGAGAGGAAATTAAAAATTTGCAGTTCACTGTAAATTCATAATTATAGAGCGTGGTCAGAAACAGTCTGAAAAGCTTATAAGAGTGATTCAGGATAGGTTGTGCTGAGAAATAATTATTAAAGAAAAACCTCCAATACGTTGCGCTGTTTTTTGTTAAATTAGCTTTGAAGCTACCCAACAATGCCGTTGGACGCGCAAATTCAAGAGGCCCATCAGAGATGGTGTCGCCAAAAGTGTACTTCGTTTGGTTTCCTGAAACCGAATAAGAGAGTAATATAGAAATAGGACATTGGTAAGGACCGAACATGAGGTACAGTCTGAGCAGTCCCGTGCGCTGCCATCTACGTTTTGAGAACAACCTACACTAATTGTATCTGGCGGATCGCTTGAATTTGCGGGAGCAATGACCTGATTGGCTAACTTCAGCGCTAACTAACACGGAAACGGCACAAAGTATCGAATCTTTTCTTAAAAATTATTTCTCAACAAAACCTATCGTGCAACACCTTTGCAAGCTTTCCAGACTGTTTTAAATGTAAACCCTCAACCACAATTTATAAATCTATTTTAGAAAGGTAGCATCTGAAAAAGCCCTTTACGGCACCTGAAGTCGACCTTACGGAAGATTTAAAGCGATATAAGTCTATCCAAACGATCCTCGTATGATTTGCCACTATTTCGCAACCTTTCTGATATGTCACGTTGATGTCCATCATACTGTCTCCACTGTTCGGCAGTGGAACTGCATCAGTCACAGCCATATTTTTTTTACGATCTTTAACACACAAGCCAAGTTAGTTTACTCTTGAACAACGCAAACCTCCTGATATGTAAGTTTCACACACAACAGAACATTGGGTACACAAGCAATCACGGTTATTTGCCGTTGGTGGCAGACCTGACTGTCACGAGAATCTGGACGCACTCCACTTGATTGCCAAATTGCTCAGCAGTTTCGTTCAGTGTAATAACATTCAGCGCTCTGTGCTTACGAACCACTGGACTGGGAGCCACGCCACTTGTCTGATCTGCCTACCTAGTAACGATGGGTGATGCCAGCCCATTTTTCAATTTTTGCGACTTGCACCACTTGGCAGACAGTCCACACAATTATGCCACGGTTTTACAACGCGCGGAGAGTTTACCTGCGTGCAGCAATGAGGTTTAATGTTGCGACGGAGACCTTACTGCCTCACAGACTCCGCTCATCCTTCACGCAAATGACTGCATGACACGCCTGCTCGCCGCGCGGGGTAGCCACGCGGTCTAGGGCGTCTTGCCACGTAGCTGTGGCATAAATAGTGGTAGCACCAATAGCTACAGCTATCTTTGGTGATAAGTTGAGTAAAAAAGATTAACTACAGGCAGATAGATTTAAAGACTGGCAGCAACGCACGTTTGAGGTGCGGTAGAAGCGGAAGAAAAACATGTTGTAACACAAGAAATGAACAAGAGAGGGAAATAAATTAGTGTGGTTGTATGAGAAATGAAAAGAGGAGGAACTGAAAGGGGGAAAAAATATGTTTACTTTTCTGTCTGACAGAAAGAGAATCTACAAAGGCGGAAAAAAATCACCTCCAACAAGAAGGGTGCAACATAAACTAAAACTGGTTAATGTGTTTCTACATATGAAAGTGATATCTATTCAGATTTCGTGCCAGTCACATAAGAATGGTGCTAGTATTGCTACTATGACGATGTACAGGGTGATTATAATTAAAGTTGAACTTTCAAAACGCTGTAGAAATGACACTACTGGTCAGAGTGAAGTCAAATTTCAGCGGAATGTTATCGGAGAAGGGGGAAAACGTATGGCAGAAGAAAAAACATAGTGTAAAAATTGATCAATAGATGGCGCTGTATGTGTCAGAATACGTAAATGAAAGCAGCTGTCACCCGCACGACCCATTGAAGTTGGTATAAACACGCCGTATTCACGGCTTTTCCCCCTTTCGCGTCAGCGGCGTACGCCATGACTGTCTCAGTGGAGGATGGCGCTCTGCTTGGAAAGTTATATTACAAGAATTATGACTGTGCACACGTTGCTCTGCAGAAGTTCCGGACACTGAAGGGTTTGAAAAAGGCGTTGGTCTGATGACTGCCCTGGGTCTAGAGAAAATGATAAGGAAACTCAAGAAGACGGGTTCTTTTGGTGTGCCACATGATAAAGAGAGGAAAGGAATTGATTCGACGTCAGTGGAAGCAGTGGCCACAGAAATGAAGGAGGGGACGAGTGGTGGTGTGAAAACTTGTAGTGCACGGAGAATTGCCCGATCATTGGACATACCCATGAGCACGGTGCGAAAAATCCTACGAAACATCCTACTTTGTTATCCATTCAAAATTACCGACGTGCACGAGTCGCTTCCTGTTGACGTGCCAGCAACAGAGGTCTTTGCTTTAGACTTTCTTTCTCTCATGGAAGTGGTCAATGATTGGCAGTGTAAGAGTTTGTGGACAGACGAAGCCCACTTCCATCTGGCAGGATATGTCCATACACATAATTGACGAATATGAGCAACAAAAAATCCACACGGAAATTAACCAGTACGACTTCATCCCGAAAAGGTCACTGTGTGGTGCGGGTTTACGACATCATTTGTCATAGGGCCATATTTTTTCGAAGAGGCTGATCCTTCCGGTCCTGTTACCTGTACCATCACTGGTAAGTGCTATGAGAGTCTTTCGCGCAACCACGTTATTCTATTTCTACAACAGTGTGAATGTGTGGATGGGATATTTTTTATGTAATATGGCGCGCTTCTGCACATTGCAAATATAGTCAATCAGCTGCTGAAGCGCCATTTCGGAAATACTAGAATTATCAGCGCCATTTCCCTACATCCTGGTCGTCCCGATCACCTGATCTTAATCCGTATGACTTTTGGCTGTGGGGCTATCTGAAAGATGTGTTCAGTGTGCTGATGGCTGCATTAAATGGACGCATTGCGCAACACCTTCTGAACGTGACCCCGGAAACACTTCGATCAGTTGTGAAACATGAGGACAGTTCAAAAAGACGATATGATCGACGCTTTTTATGCGGCTTTTGGCCCCAGAACAATTAAAAATCGATGTGATTGATACTTTCTATGCGGTTAACGGCCTCAGGACAATTAAAAATCTATTTTTCCCATCCGATACGATATGACCTTACAGTGGCGGATCGGCTTACGTAACTAACAGTATCACACCTGTACACGCATGCACACTGAGTAGTACAGTTTGTGTAGAGTCAAACGTAAACCTTAGGAATTGTTGTGTGATTGATTTGTCATTTGTAGTCGACCACTATTAAATTATGATGCTTACAGCACCATCTATTGCTACATTTTGTAACAATTTATTTTTCTTCTGCCATACTTCTTCCCCCTTCTCCGATAATATTCCGTTGCAATTTGACGTCATTCTGACCAGTGGTGTTATTTATATAGCGGTTTGGAAGTTCAACTTTAACTGTAATCACCCTGTAGGTAAAATTTGCTTTAAATAGACGCTGTAACGCCTGTGAGCGTTAGTTACCTTTGCGACTAGTCTTGATGAGATGATGTTAGTCAAGAATGTCTTTATGGCAACAAAGATGTCATTATCAACACCTCACTGAGTTTGAACAATGTTTTGTAATAGGGTTACGAGTAGCTAGATGTTCCTTCTGCAAATCTGGCAGGACTGTAGCCGCTGTACATCATTGCTTGCTGCTGTAGTCACGAGAATAAACGGTCGCAAAAAGACCGGGCTCTGGTCGCGAGAGGAAAGACCGTCGTGTTCGACATATGACTGTGGCGCATGGGAAACTGAATCTGCAGCAGCAACTGGAGCAGCAGTTGGCAACACAGTGATACAATGAACTCTTACAAATAGGTTACTTCAAGGACAGCTACGAGCCAGACACCTTTCAGCGTGCAGTCCACTGACCCAAAACCACCGCCATTTGTTACTTCAATGGTGTCAATCGAGAACTCGTTGGGGGACAGGTTGTACGTCTATTGCATTTTCTGATGAAAGATGGTTCTGCCTCGGTGCCACTGATGGCCTTGTGTTGGTTAGAAGTAGGCCAGTTGAGGGTTTGCTACCAACGTGTCTGAGTGCTACAAACACTGGACCTACACCTGGAATTCTTGTCTGGGGTGATATTTCGAACGACAACAGGAGCACTCTTCTGGTTAACTCACGCACCCTGACTGCAGATCTGTACGTCAGTATGATGATTAGATTGTTGTGATGCCATTCATGAACACCATCCCAGAGGGAATTTTCCAGAGGAATAACGCTCACCCACATAGTACTGTTGCAATCCAACATGTTCAGGAGAATTGACATGTTGCCTTAGCCTGCTCGATCACCAGCTGTGTCTCCACGTACGGGACATCATCGGGGGACAACTCCAGCGTCATCCACCATTGACTGTCCCTGTATTGACTGACCCGGTGCAATAGGCACGGAACTCCAACCCGCACCTGACATCTCGCACCTGTACAACACAATGCATGCACGTTTGCATGCTTGCAGTCAACATTCTGGCGGTTACATCGGTTATTAATGTACCAGCGTTTCACTTTTTCAATGGCTTACCTCGTGTCTACATTAACCCGTGTCTTGCAACGTTTATCACATAAATATGTTACTAAATGTGTTCCAGAAATTTCATTTTTTGAAACGGGACTAACTACCCATCCTGATCTGAAATTCCTTACTATGTCAGCATCCTCTGAAGAGGTCTTTTAGCTCTAATTTTTAACCTTCTGAACTTTATACTGTTACGTCTATACCCAGATCCAGTAGCAAACTGCCCTTTAATAAATTAATACAAGTAAGTTTACTATCTCAGATTAAATTTCTCTCTCTCTCTCTCTCTCTCTCTCTCTCTCTCTCTCTCTCTCTCTCTCTCTCCCTCCCTCCCTCCCTCCCTCCCTCTAAACATATGGTTATTTTATCCACAGTGGGTTTGGGACGCAGTGAATATGTTCGGAAATATCGCAGAAAAAAAGTAACCTTAAACCAGGCACATTTTTATACTTACAGATTTAACCAACATTACTATTTTCTGGCATAGGTCTCTCATCTGACGGCAGCGAGGATATATAAATTTTACTTCCTTGTCTTATACACTGAAGCGCCAAAGAAACTTGTGTAGGCATGCGTATCCAAATGTAGTGATATATAAACGGGCACAAAAGGGCGCTACGGTCGGCAATACCTACATAACACAACAAGTGTCTAGTGCTGTTCTTATAAAATGGCTCTGAGCACTATGGGACTTAACATTTTAGGTCATCAGTCCCCTAGAACTTAGAACTACTTAAACCTAACTAACCTAAGGACATCACACAACACCCAGCCATCACGAGGCAGAGAAAATCCCTGACCCCGCCGGTAATCGAACCCGGTAACCCGGGCGTGGGAAGCGAGATGCTGTTCTTATATCAGTCGCTACTGCTAAAATGGCAGGTTATCAAGATTTAAGTGAGTTTGAACGCGTTGTTATAGTCGGCGCTGCAACGAAGGGACACAGCATCTCCGAGGTAGCGATGAAGTGAGGATTTCCCCGTACGACCATCTCACGAGGGCACCGTGAATATCAGGAATCCGGTGAAACATCAAATCTCCGACATCGCTGCGGCCGGGGAAAGATCATGCAAAAAGAGGACCAACGACGACCGAAGAGAGTCGTTCCACGCGACAGAAGGGCAAGCCTGCAGAAAATTACGGCAGATTTCAATGCTGCGCCGTCAACAAGTGTCGGCGTGCGAACCGTTCAAAAACATCATCGATATGGGCTTTTGGAGCCGCTGGCCCACTCCTGTACCCTTGATGGCTGCACGACACAAAGGTTTGCGCCTCGCCTGGGCCCGTCAACACTGTGATCGGACTGTTGACGACTGGAAACATGTTACCTGGTCGGACGAGTCTCGTTTCAAATTGTTCTGTGTTTAAACACTTCCCCTGGCCACCAAACTCCCCAGACATGAACATTGTTGAGTATATCTAGGATGCCTGGCAACGTTCTGGACTCCTTTATGGACAGAACTGCAGGATTCATGTTGTCACTTCCCTCCAGCACCACTTCAGAAATTAGTCGAGTCCAGGCCACGTCGTGTTGCGTCACTTCTGGCGCTCCCGGGAGACCCATATGAAATTAGGCACGTGTGTCAGTTTCAGTGGCTCTTCAGTGTATATTAGCAAGTAAGGGGATAAGCCATTTGTTAATACTCCAACTCTGAAATTCTGTGATATGAACTGTGCAGTCCTATTACACCACATATTCTTGAAAATTTTTCTCTCCCCTATTTCTTAAAAGCTGCAATGTTTATTCATAGTGATCATTTAAAATGATAGCACAACTTGAGAGCAAACCGAAATACTGTTAATAATATTTTATTTAAAGTAATCTGTTTATAATTAACTAAAATGAAATTTAAATTGCTGTACTATAAATTTATTGAAATCGTATATGAAATTAAGTGAATTTTTCCAAATTGAATATCAGAACATGCAGGGAAACATGTAGCCCTTTTTGATGTATGTAACTAGAATCATCTCATGACTTTTAATTGTTATTTTGTAAACTTTACACTCAATAATGTACTTGATTGTTTTGTTTTACATGAGAGGAAGTGGCCCACGAGCCTCGAAGTCAGTCTGCATTATTATCTTTCGGAAGCTGTCAGTCGACCCATGTATATTCCACCTATGTCCTTGACAATCGGTCACAATATATGACAAGAAAAGTGTTATACTCTGTGTTTTATTTAAAAATGAATACAACAGTAAGCAGAATTTCAGGACTTTCTGGAGCAACAGCCGCCAAGGATACCAGAGTTGAGTATCTCATCATATGAAGCAGCTAAGTTATTGTGTGAACTTTCATGAACTGTGGTTGAAATTTTCTACTTTCACTCGACTTCTTACTTGTGAATGGTGAAGACCGAAGCCGGTCGGAATGGCTGAGCGGTTCTAGGCGCTTCAGTCTGGAACCGTGCGACCGCTACGATCGCAGGTTCGAATCCTGCCTCGGGCATGGATGTGTGTGCCGTCCATAGGTTAGTTATGTTTAAGTAGTTCTAAGTTCTAGGGGACTGATGACCTCAGATGTTAAGTTCCATAGTGCTCAGAGCCATTTAACCATTTGAAGACCCAAACTATTAAGTTGCTCCGATGGTATGATTGAGAATTAACTATTACCACTGTCCAAATATAGCCAGAACTTGAGAAAACTTATATTTTTTCTCACTCAGCGTCAGTGATATTTAAAATACTTCCCTCCTCTCACATTTAAGGGTGGAATTTTATATTCTACATTAATTATTTTTTGGTGCTGCGATTTTTTTCCGTAAGTGTATTTTAGTTTGTTAGAGGAAATCTATGTTGGTCATAATGAAGTACTGCAGCTTTTTCTTAGGTCAAACAAGGAACTGAATTTTGCGCTGGGTCCGAAATAACTTCTTCCAGAGGCAGAGAGCAGAAATGTTGGTGAAGTTCACGAATGTTTTCTTTTTGTGGGTTAGAACATCTAACATAGCAAGTTAGTGAGACGTTGCGTTGTGATGTGAGGTATTGGCGTGTACGCACAGTGAGGAGCTACGAATTAGAGTGTATGATAGACACGTAACTTGCTTGGCCGCAACCATCCTAACTGGGCGTGTGAAGCAGTGACCTGGTCGAACAGACGGGTATCTCAGACGTAACGCACACAAGCACACATTATTAGATCTCTGTCCACACTGCTCGTGCCTTGGATTACACCGCAGTAGTGGACGTTCGGTACAGCATGTGACTGCAGGAGCTTCTGTTTCACATACTGAGAAAAGATGCTCCGGAGCTTTTGGAAGGAAGACGTCTACCTGCACATGGCTAAAGTATCTGTCGCACAGTTGAGGTCCCCATGGAAACTTACACCCAAGTGCTTCGCTGTTTTTTGATACAGTATTTGAATACTGTCGTGAAGGACAGTAATGCGGGACCAGTTGATTCCTGATAGCATACTAAAATTACTTGGGGTTTATTGGTATGGAGTTGAAGTTCGAAATTTTTCACTCGTCTGAAAACGGAAGACGGATCGTCATTCATCTAGACGATGGCAGTGTTGATATCTTCATGTTGGCGAATTCACAGACAGAGAGACTCTTTATTCTATTATAACAGAATTTCAGAACAATCACTGGAAGCAGTTACTTCCATAAAATTTCGAGGAGTATGCGTATGGGGCGATCTGAAGTGCAACGACCACATAAAATTAATCGGTAGTAGGACAGATGTAAGATTGAGATTCATTGGAAGTTATTCGAGAAATGCAGTCCATCAGCAAAGGAAGTAGTTTACAAAACACTCGTTTTACCACTAGTGGAATGTTGCTCATCAATCTGGGTTTCTGTACCAGCCAGGACTCATAGAAGAAATAGAGAAGATCCAAAGAAGAGCTGCACATTCCGTTACAGGTTCATTTAGTAGGGGCAAAAGCATCACGGAAATCGTCAGCAAACTCCAGTGGCAGACGTTGCGAGAGAGGCGTTCTGCATCACGGTATGGTTTACTGTTAAATTTCCGAGGCCGTACATTCCTAGAAGATTCAACCAATATATTGCTTCCTCCTACGTATATTTCGCGAAAAGACCGTGAAGATAAAATCAGAGGGTTTCGAATCCACACAGTGGTTTCTCAGCAATCGTTCTTCCCGCGAGCCATGTGCTACTCGAACAAGACACGGGGAAGTGATATTGGTACACAAGATACCTTCTGCCACACACCGTAACTTGGCTTGCGGCTTATAGATATAAATGTAAATGCAGACGTAGACGTAGAAGTAAAGCTGGAACTCGTTCCCACATAAATGATAGTTACAGGACAGAGCTAACGAGTGGCCATTGACGTACAACGAGAATGGCGCTGGACTCAACCCCGTGGCACAGCTGAGAGAACTTGTCTCCATGCAAACTTTTCATTTCCATAGACCACACGTTGCTGTCTATTTCTCAAGTAGCTTTCCAACCAGTACAGCGCGCTCTATGGAAGTTTTAGCTGTCGCATTTTGCTAGTCAGTGCGTAAGAGCTATCGACGTCAAATGCATTGCTGCAGTGTAGTATTGTTAATATTGTGGCTTCAAGGTTTTCTACGGCATAGTTCATGTTGTTCATTGCCTTAATTAGTGCAGAGTCTGTAGTATCATATTTGCAAGTACCAGACTTATATTCGTCGTCTAAGCTGAATTTTAGTAAGCATTCAGTTTACCTGGAACAATGTGTTCTAGGGTTTTGGATACAGTAAGGAACAACAGTAATTGGTCGGAAACCACAAAATTGTAATGGGTTTTCCTTCTTAGCGATAAGTCGGGCAATATTTGTTTTCCGCTGAGTGGGACATATCCCAATCACGAAAGAAAAATTGAATATCTATCTCAAGAACGATCCTAAGAATTATCGGTCATGGTTATGCTGATACCATGGTTGACTATCGCTTCAAAAAGGATTACCATTATTACTTCCCTTGTTGTGTCTAATGTAACATTTATTAGATGGAAAGTGTCTATATTAGGTATGTTGTTTGTGGGCTGTTGCGAAAGATGGTGGATTGACTTAGTCTGAAAAGAAAACTCATTCACTTCATCAGCTGAGAGCTGGAAAACAATTTTATATTTTGTATTTGCGACAGCACCGCTACGGAATTTCTTCCACACAACCGCGACGCTGATGTTGGCGTTAATATGTAACAATAATGCCTAAAATTGTCATTCAGGACGCATTTTTTACCCTGCTTTGCAGCTTTCTGTGTCTTAGATCATCGTTGATTCTTAACTAAGTTACCGTAGTCTAAATGCAACCGAACTACGTCACGATACACGTTCGTGAAGTTGTGAGCTTTTCCTTTACTTGAACTAGAAATATACGCGCATTTCACTGGTGGTCAGGTGTTATCAGAGCAGTAAAGTCACAATGGTACGTAGCGAAACAAAGTTAACACATTATTATTTAACGAGTCATTGCAGACGAGAAACACTCCGCCAACAATACTGATCAATCTCTGAGCGTTCGTGGTTACACTTCGGTTGGACACTATAACAAATCGATGCAATAAATTTTCATCCTCCCGAGTGATATTCCACATGAAATGAAAAAAGATGTTCCTAATCGACTACGTTGCAGTGAAAGACTTACTGAGATGCATATAATTTCAGGTCGAAAGATATCGTCGAATTCTGCCAGAAAAACTGCATTAAAGATTCACATTCTACACGTAATCTCAACTGGAAACATGACTAAGAAGTGAAGAACGCAAAAGACGAAATTCGTTAAGTATTCTGTTGTTCTGACAATGAGGAAAACATAACATCATCAGTGGCGTAAAGAAAGGTTTGCTATTTGCGTTCATATTCATGGCTTTGCTCTTACAATATACTTTATGACTTTAATAGAGATAAAAAGGATGTAATGTTAAGACTGACTCAAATGTGAGTAAAAAACTTATATATTACAAAAAACATATTTCGAGTCATTAACTTGGCTTGTTTTTTCTTTTTTGTATTTGATTTCCTTCTTCTCTAAAGTGTCACCGATTCCGTCGCAGAAAAGAACGGGGTACAAGGCTCGGTTTTTGCACTCGAGTTCTGTTTGCATTAAATCTACACAGCGACCTACTTCTTCACGAAATATTCTCATCAGTGTGCATAAGAAATAAGTGCTTTGGAGGAAAGTCAAGATTTTCCATTAAGAGCCCGCATCAGACTAGCCAGCCACAGAATGAAAAGAAACTGTCTTACTTTGCAGTAAAAACTCCCGGAGTCGTTATGTCTTGATCTAAAGTAAATTGTGAGCCAGGAAGTGCTTCCAGCGCGCGCCAGTCGGCCCCCAAAGATTTTATTTCGCCCGAAGTTTCTCCTCGAAACTCTCATTCAATTATTGTCTTCGGTCGGGAAGAAACATTCCCGGCTCTGTGCAGAGACCACTGCACTGCATCACGAAATAAATTATTCTGAAACGAACCAAGTGTCGTAAAGGACATTACACTTTGTCACTGGAAAGGCAGTGTCTCGATCCACGTCCACTTGAATTCGTGCAACTACTTAAATGTTGCAAACAGAGATTCAAGCCAGGGTTCTAAACACGACGTGACTGCAAGGCTATTTCATTCGTGCAGCGCAGTTACCATTACTTCAGTTCACCTCTCTTGTCACTTCCACTTTTTAGCGAAAGACCTGCTAGTATCTAAAGTGTATGGCATTGAACAAGAGGTCTTTTTGAAATCCAGCATTACTGACAGCATCTGTCGTACTATTGCTATGTGACCTATGGAGGAGCAGGGCCAGTTACGGGATTTTGAATCTAAACGACAGTACGGTTTGGAGTGACAACAAGGTATCTGTTCCTAGTGGGTTTTTGGGTGCACGAACTAAACTTCGGAGTGTTTTGTTTTGCTTGCAAGTACGTAATATTTCATTTTATTGTATCCTTAGATTGTAGGTTGCAATAACGTGTAGCACAAGTAAAAACAATGGGAATTACAGAGTAATACCTTCGGACTGCATCGGACAAATCAATTTCGGTTTGTACTTAACCAAATAGATAAAGTAAAAACTTACATTTTGACAGCTTATTTTTTTAGCTGATGGGAAATTCAGGACAGTAAATGGATTAAAATAACACGGAGAAAGCCAATTTTTGAAATGAATATCGTTGAAAAGAGTGAGTAATAATCAGTTCCAAGAAGTACATTAAGTAATAAAAGGTTGCGGGAAAACAAAGAGGTGACCATGAAACCTGTTTCAGCAAATAATAAGTTTATCCCCGGATACATTCAGTGATAGACAGGTAGCAGATTTTGATAGCCAGTTTATGCCTTTGAGTAAAGAACACTTCTTAAATCTACGATCCAATTAAAACTTTTTGCAACAAAGATAACGTGTTTACGCATTGCAGTTTCATATCCGAGACAACTCTCCAAAATTCTGAACGACCATAATGCAAATGGTGCAATCAGCAGTCGCGAGGTAGTGTGCATGTCGTGCTTGAGTGTTGTTTAATTGAGTAAGTCTACTGTGTGCTTAAATACCAACAAGCAACATGTTTTCACGCATGCAGAACACGCAGACACGTTGTTTGTGTACAGCTACTGTAATGACAGTGCTCTTGTGTATGTGACAATACCAGAGACGTTTCTCTCATCGACAAACTCCCAGTGCCAGAGTATCTGCCAGGATTTTTCAAACTTTATGTGAATCCAGAACAGTACTCAGTATACACATAACATACAACGTAAGACTGTCCAGTCAGTTGAGGAAAGAGAAGACATCATTGCAGTGATACAACAGAGTCACATCGCCAGTACACGGCGCATTAGCAGTAAGCTCGATATTCCAGAAACGCGAATGTGGGGTACGTTACATTCTGATGGCTTATACCCATGTGAAGCCCATGCAACACCTGCATCCACCTGCGTCCAGGTGACTCAATAAGCAGACATGAATTTTGTAAATGGTTGGCTGTACACAGAGACGTCATGCAATACACTTCATTTACAGATGAGGCAACATTTACACACAATGGTATCATGACCACCCACAATTCACACACATGATACTTGTGAAACAAGATTCTAAGTTAGGTTCTCACTGAACATCTGATGTGATATGATTTGTGATCTGGTGAAGAGCTTGTGTTCCTACTAAATCGCATGACAGCAACAGCATTTGCACATTTCCTGATAGAAACCTACCTGCACGTTTGGAAGATGCGACATTAGAGCAACTACAGTAAATGTAGCAACATGATACATCATCGATTCACTGTACCAGACAGGTATCCCAGCATCTGAATAACACATCTCTTCAACTGCAAATTGACTGTCACACACCCATTAACTGGGCTGCCACATCACACGACCTAGCCGCATTACGGTTCTGAATATGGGGCTCGTTAAAGGGGGACGTGTATGTTATAAAGGTGGATACGTGTGAAGAACTTGTCACTGGCATCGCCGATGTAGTTGTCCACCAGGAGTCTCGCGGTTCTTTCGTTAGTTCGTGCGTGGCACACATGGAGTCCCGAACTACTGCTACCTGTTCTTCCTTCCTGGGCTGCATTTCCTTCCCCGTCCCACTAGCTCCCTGTCCTCATTCCTTCCCTTCTCCCACCTCCTTCCCCTCTCTCTGTTTTCTTACTTATGTCGATTTGGTAATCCATCTGTATTTTTTGTATTCCTTCCAGTCTTTGTTCTCCTTGCCTTTTCCTTCTCATCCTTCCTTTTACGCCTTTAGGTCTCCCTTTGCGTTTTGATCTCCACGTCTAAATTTTCTCTCCATAATGTGAGCAATTTTGGGAAGAACTTTCTCTTTCTAGCATATACAGTATGGATTTCTCTCCCTCCCCCCTTCTTCTCCTCTTCTTTCCCTGCTGTAGACCCCCTGCCCCCGACCCACTATGTCACCAGCACATGTAGCCAGTTTGTGTGGTGGGGATATATGTACTCAGCTGGCCGAGACCCTTGACGACACAGGGGTCAGACTTCTGATACCTGAGCTGTTGTCTCGTCATGGAGGCATAGAAGTCGTTGCTTATCATTCTGGAGCAAGGGAAGCAATGTCTGCTGTACCCGACAGCCCTCGCTGTGGCTGGGCTGCACCCAAGGGAATAGCTCCTGATCGGAATGGGTGGTGTCAGGACAGATACTTTACATATGAATCATATTAAACTCCGCTGGCCATCTCTTCAATTGGTAATGGATCATTTAATGCTGCTTCTTATGACCCTGCGCCCTTCTCTTCGCTGGCTATGCACTGGGAGGAGGGCAAGGTTCATTGGCTTTCCCCACTACCTGGTCTGCACTAGAACTGACAGGGACACGTTCACCACCACTAAGTCGTTATTTCTTCTGGACAATATCAAAGATAAGTTTGGGGAAGCGGATTCTCTCAGTAAGATTCGGTCGAGTTTGCTGTTGATCAACACTTCTTCTGTTGGCCAGTCCTCAGCCCTTGATGTTTTGTGACCATCTTTGACATCATATTGTCCATTGATCCTCACCAGCCTTTGAATATGGTTCAAAGAGACATTTTTCATAGAACTCTCATTCTTGAAACTGATGAGGAACTTCAGTGCAGTCTTGAAAGGGTATTCATTTTGTTTGGCCTGTTCAGAAAGGTCATAAGGACAATTGTACCAATACCAGCTGCTTTATTCTGGCATTTGAGTAAGTCAACGTCATATGTTTGTCGGTGTGACATTGTGGGGTAACGGGTGAGTTGTGGCGCCCTGTAAATATTTTAAGATCGGAGTTCGTGGCCACTGCTCGGACAGCTCAGCAATCCGCGGCTCGTTAGCAGCTGCGTGATGCCGCATAACGGCCGGAATACGTGGTGCAGACGACCACCTGGCTGGGAATTCCATGGTGACGCTGTGTCAATGAAGGAGAAATGCCGGGAGTGCGAAAGATGGTGGACTTTGTGAAACCACACATTTCACAGATCATGTAGAAATTAATAGTAGCCAGATGAATCATAATACCTCAAAAAGAAACATGCACATTAGCATTATTTGCACGACGATACTGATGGTGTAATCAGATTTTCAATATCTTTATTAGTTTCAAATTAAGTATCTGACAATACATTATACAAGTAACACCCAGCAATGAATTTCCAAAATCTAAACGGTTCATCCGATTTTGTCAATCGACGTGTCTTTAGAAAGCTATTAGTGTAAACCTAAATTAGTATAGAGTGCAGGTATGTAACTTTAATGGTACATGAGTTATTGGAGGTCAAAGTGACCGATTACTATCGATCGCCTCAAGCCATAAGTACTCCATAGTTACACGAAAAAACCGTAGCAGCTTGTTCATAAACACATTTATTAATATATGTCTTTGTTTATATCCGATATGTAATATTCATGACGAAATTGATCAAATATGTGCTGTGTTTAGAAGACACAGAGACATTAGGTTACAGGCCTAATTTGTTTCTATTCCTGTGATATATGTTTATTTAATTTGTTTATGTATTTAATAATGAGTGTTAGAGCATGTTTATGATCCAGCCGTAGGAATATTTATTTAATTTCAAGTTATTTAAATGTAAATCCAGTATTTCGAATGTGTTTCATTATGTTTGTGTGGTTGAATTGGCTTGAAGACATGGCTCGAGCGCTCTAGCCAATGGGGAGACTGGATGGAAGCGAGTTCGGGAGAGAGGACAGGGGAATACGGCACAGGACACGGGAAGGGTCTTAGGGCCTCGTCCTGATTTTATTCGCCAGTTTCTGTCCCACTGGTCGGTTTGAACTTAGGTTGACACTGTTTTCTGCTCTCAGCAGACCTAGGAGAATGACCCTCCACGGGGCTTCATAAAGATTCCTTCATTTCCTCATTGTTATTAATGGACTTATGGCTCCACTACACAGTTGATCACCTTTGCTCTGTATGTGGATGTTATTTAGCATTTGGGATAGCCCCTCACTTGGTGAATTCTGTGGAACGACAGCTCTAGCGTGCCATCTGGCACGCTTCCATGTGTACACTCTCTCCTGAGCCAAGAGTGATGCATTTTTGTCGCCGTGCTACAGACCACCCTGAGCTGGAGCTCTACCTCGATACCTAGCACCTGACTGTGGTGCCCCAGCTCCGTTGCTTGGGTCTTCTTCCTGACAACAAGCTTACTTGGTTGCGCCATATCCGGCTTCTGAAGACTGGCTGCTATCATAAACTCAATGCCCTTCACTTCCTTGTCCACACCTCCTGGAGAGCAGATTGTTTGACCCTTCTCTGCCTATATTAGACAACTGTCTTGATAGGGACTATGGTTGTCAAGTTTATGGATTAGCTTCTCCCAACATGCTGCTCCTCTTTGAACTGGTTCTCCTCCAACCTTCCTTGTGCCAGGTTTTAGCAGATGACCCTTCCATGGTTACGTCTGTCTTCAGTTTTCTTTATGAGAGTGGTTCAACTTTCGCACAAGTGCTGTCGATGGGCTTCTTCTTGATGCTGGGATCCCTTGCCTTTTGAATCACCGGTCCCAGCTCCTAGTTTCCTGTGCCATCACTATCCAGGTTCCCCTAGTCACCCCTTCTATTCTATTCTTTATATCATCCAGACACTGCCCACCATTAGTTAGGTTTACTGGGTGCACTCTGCCTCGTTTCTCTCTGTCGCTATTTCCATCAGCCCTGAATTTCCTCTTCCCCACATTCTCTGCCAATCCCTCCTCCCCCCCCCCCCCCCTTAGTTATTTCTTTGGAGGTGCCATGTCACTGACTGCGTGGCCCCTCCCACCGGAGGTTGGAGTCCTTCAGGCATGGATGTGTTTGTTCTTCTTAGCATAGGTTAGTTTATGTTCGTTTAAGTAGCCTGTTAAGTCTAGGGACACATTTGAAAATTTTTGACTTCTTTGGACCCAGTTTGGATGCATCTCTTCCAAAGTCCTAAACTCTCCATTGTTTGTTCTTCCCATTCTTATGGGAGTTTCAGGATGCCACTGTTGCCACTGATGGCTCTAAATCTAAATATCACTTTGGATATGCCATCATACTTTCTGTTAGCACGGAACACTATCTCTTGCCTGCTGTGTGTGGTGTGTTGACTGTGGAACTGATAGCCATCTATTGGGCCATCAACTTTATGAAACGGTCCTTCCTTACCCGTTTTCTTATGTATGTATCCAATGAGTGGCCTTGAGGCTATGGTTCAGTGTTTTCCCCATCACCCCTTGGTCTCTGCCATCCACGACTTTCTATCTGATCTTTGCGATGCTGCTTGTTTGGTTAATTTCCTTGGCGTTTGTGGCCACATGGGCATCCTGGATAATGAATTTGCTGATCGTCTGGATTGCATGTGGGGTAGCCATCTATCCACCATTCTCCATAATCCCTCTGAGGACGGACTTGCAGCCTTACGTAAAATCCCTTTTTGTTCAATCGTGGTCTGACTCTTGGGAGGCTACCTACCGTCCAATAAACTTCATGCAATCAAAGGGACTCCCACCATATGCATTCTTCCCTCTGCTTCTCCTGATAGGGATCTACCATCCTCTGACGTCTTTGTATTGACCATACTAAGTTGACCCCTGATCTTTTACTTCACTATGAGCTGCCCCACCTTTGCTAGAAGCAGTGATCCATATTTTGCTGGACTGTCTCGTCGTTTTGGCCCTTCACACTAAATATGGTGTCCTGCCTTCCTTGTGTTAGGTGTTAGCGGACAACCCTTGTATGGTTATGTCTTTCTTCTGTTTTCTTCATGAAATTGGTTTGTACTCACAGGTTTAAATACTTCAAACTCTCTTTAGAATTGGAGTCCATCGATTTGCGTTGGCGTTGGCGATGGTTATGGAGACCTTGGCCTTGCCTCCACACCAGCCTTGCTCCTCCTCCTCCCCTTTTCCCTACGTATTGTCTGGTCTTTCGGACATTTTTCCCCTTTTTCTTGTGTCTTCTTCCCCTAGTGTTGTCCCTGTTGTGTCGTACAGATATCAGGACATGGCAGTGGCTGTGTGGCCCCAACGCACGTAGCATTTCTGTGGTGGCCCTGCTCTCACTATAGCCCCTCCATCCCATCCCCACCCCCTCCTTTTCTCTCCTCTTTCTACTGCACAGACGTCCCTTTTACTTCTTTGTTTGCCCTTTTTCCGTTTGACTGGACTGCGCTGTTTGTGTTGTTCTACCCCTGGTTTCTGCCACCTTCGATCATGGAACTGATGATCTCACTCTCTGGTCCTCTCCTAACATGCATGTAACCAACCAACCAGCCTACCCTTTTGCCCGTATTGAAGCCCACTGGGATGATGCTCGATGTGCAACACAAAATATCCTTCAGTGAGCTGGAAAGTGCATTGAGACGGGTGGGGTACTTATTGGACACCTCTTGTAGAATGTCCCCACCATTATTCTGTCCACCACAGCGCCTACACAGTATTTCGGTAAGTAATATTCACATTTGTCGTCATATTCATTCATGGAAGTGTGTAGGCTTCAAGCCGCTCCAGTTCTGTAATCATCGAAAATCGGACACGTGTTCATTGGACGTAATTGGTTTATTTTCACATGTAGAGTCACCTCCCAAATTATGTGACATTCTGTCTGAATCACCCTGTATAATGGTTAAGGTATACACTGTCAAGTTACACGCTTCAAGTTGGAGCCCTCTAGCCGCAGAGGGTTTCAACGTGCGTCAGTCGAGTGGGGAACTTGACGAGGTGTTATGCATGATATGTAATACCTAAACCGGAACTGAGAACAGAGTTAAAAGTTTGAAGACATTACTTTTCAGGACACCCTCGTGCTACAGCCACCTATGTATCGTTTCCGAAGGGATCGCTAAAACAAGGTTAGACTAATTACAGCGAACACAGAGGCAATTCAACTGCCAAAATTTCTGCCCACTATTCGTGAATGGAACGGGAAGACATCCTAAAATGTGATCTAATGGGAAGTACCCTCTGTACCCATTTGACTGTGGCTCCCAATGTGTGGATGCAGATGTAGAAAATTATACAACGATTCTTCGAAATATGTTTATTCAGAGATTAGATTTTTGTCAATGAAGCGCACGGGCATGCATATCATTGATCTCCAAACAATAATAAACATATCATAACTCTGAAATTGAAATAATCAGAAATATCTCGGAAAATTAAGAAAGTGCATAAGTGCATTCCCGATGACTATTCTAGGCAGTGAAATGATCTGATTTACTGGTCATGTAGACAACTACATGTTTATGCACTTTTAACCTCCTCGTTCCCTCAGTCCACACATAGTGACCTTCGTTCCTTCTTTTCTCCCCCTAAGAAGGTATAGTTTTCCGCTTATAGACCGATGGTCCAAGAGTGTGGGCCTTCTAGTTCTTAGGTTTAAAAGCAGGACGCAAGACCTTGCGAGGTATGATTCGAGTATTAGTTTACAGTTGGCCGTACGGAGAAACTTTTGACTTCTACATATAAAAAATTTCCGTAAATCATTTCCCTAACTCTTCTAGATGTTGTGAGTTCAGATTGTGTAAATTTTCTTTCGTTACTAAGAAATAACCCATTTTATGAGGTCCTCTTACGTGAACCTCAGATCATAATGCAGATCTGCTAATTTCATTTTGGTCTTCGGCTATGGAATACTTTTGTTTCTACACTCTACAGCAAAACATGAAATATTTACTGATGAGCAGTTAGAAGCTCTTTTTAGTAACAGCAAAGCGAAATTATCTAATTGGAAAGATGACGAATTCTCGTTTCTGGCTGAAGGTTGTCCTGCTGAGCCTGATGAAACTGTCTAGTAAACAATAAGAACGTAAAGTGGTTGTGTCAGTAGTTAAGAGAAGAGGACGTCTTTGTTCGTGAATGCCTCTGACGGTGAAGATGTAGATGATGTAAAAAGTGTGAATAGGAAGCCAAGAAGAGCTGTGCTGCAACCATTTGCGGGAATTAAGTTTGAAAATGTAGGCCAACTACCAAAATTTGTTGAGTCAAGGAATCCCTCGAAATGCAGGGTACCTGATGCATTTCCAAGATAAGAGACATGTGCATCAAATATGCAGAGTATTTATGTATTATGAAAAAGAATTGTTTTGAAGCTTATCATAAAAGTACCGTAAAGACTTCTTCACTTAATAGCAAATTATTACTTTCCAAGAATTATTGTATAACAGTCATTTTCTTGCATTTTCTTGTATTTGTGAAGCTGTTTTAGGGCATCAAGAAAAACCTCTGTTGGAGGTTATATACCGCTGTCGGAGATTTGATGTTTTACCGGATTCCTGATATTCACGGCGCACTTGTGAATTGTTCGTACGGGAGAATCACAACTTCATTCCAACCTCGGAGATGCTGTGTCCCATCGCTCGTACACCAACTCCAACTCCACTTTCAAACTCACTTAAATCTTGATATCCTGCCATTGTAGCAGCAGTAACCGATAGAACTACCCCAGACACTTGTTGTCTTATATAGGCGTTGCCGACCGCAGTGCCATATTCTGCCTGTTTAAATATCTCCGTATTTGAATGCGCATTCCTGTACGTTTCTTTGGCGCTTCAGTGTATGTATTGCTGAATAAAATGTTTTTTTGAAGCTGAGAAAAAGAAAATCCAAAGCAGGAGGGACTTGAGATCCTCATTTGCGGACCTCCATTTGTGCCTTAGTGAATTATCAGAAAAACATTACTTTTGCATTTTGTCATGCTTGTTTATTAGATTACTGGAAAATATGCAAAGAAATATTTCCTGCGTTTTTTTAATCTCAGGAGTGAGGGGGTTATATTAAAAGTGAGTGAAGTAAACTATATCCCGGCGTGACAACGTTAACCCTACCTAGACTAAGAGAAAAATGATTTCTAGTGTTGAACGTCGGGTGATAAACATGTGGGAGGAATACTTAAAGCAACTTACGCACTTACATCAAATTGCTTTAGTTTACCGTCTCTTGCAAGCTATTTTTCATCTTCCATTATCATTCTATCTTCCCACTATTTGTTGATTAGCATGCTATTATTCCTCAATCTATTGTCTTCTGTTCCCTCTGACACCATAAGACCAAGTAACGTGACACTCCGGTATTTGAACGTAGTGATAACAGCAATCTGGATTAGAGACTAAAACAGCGCTTCGAAATCCTACCGACTGTAACGAAGGAGGCAGGAATTCTCAGCCTCTGACAACTGCAGGGCAAACACCAATAGCCACTCAATGAACACCAACACTGCTACGTGCTTTTTTTCCGTATTGGTCACCCACACTGATGTTAGAGACATAGCAGTCGATAGGCTGAAGTAATCAGCAAATCCGGTCTCTAAGAAACCATTCCGTCTTTCGCGTGAAGTGTGATAGGGAGCAACAGAAAATTCAAATAATAATAAACAGATAGGCTTTGATGGCCGTTCCTAACAATCACGAATTCGCAGTCCCGCATCATTCGGTAGCTCTGTTGGTCAAAGCAAAACATGATCATGTATCTCCTAACATGACGACTTTTGTTGCCTTAATATTGTTTCTGACAGCAAACCAAAATAATCAGCCTTTAATCTCGGTGCCGCTGAGAAAAGTGGGTTAACGACTGAATGTAATACACACTCGATTATTAGGCCTCTTCATAATAATGTGCTGGATCCTGTGCGTAAAAAATTGTACAATAGCAATAAGTCACGTAATTATCACACTGGCAGTAGGTAGATCTAAAATAATTACAAAAGTTCTAAACAGAATCGCCATTTAACTACTTTAAGCCAGAGAAAATTATAATTTAACGACAACTTACACAGCATGTCTGTTCGCAACAGACTACTCGAGGAAGACAATGAAGAGTTAAACACATCGCGCTCTGCCTTACCGCAGTGGATTCACCGGTTCCCCTCAAATCGCCGAAGTTAAGAGCTCCCGGGCGTGGGCGGAACTTGGATGGGTGACCATCTAGCCCGCCATGCGCTGTTGCCATTTTTCGAGGCGCACTCAGCCTCGTGATGCCAATTGAGGAGCCACCCGATCGAATACTGGCGGCTCCGGTCAAAGAAAACCATCATAGCGATCGGAAGAGCGGTGTGCTGACTACACGCCCCTCCTATCCGCATTCTCAGATGAAGATGACACGGCGGTCGGAGGGTGCCAATGAGCCAGTTGTGGCCTGGAGACGGAATGCTTACACAAAAAACAAGAGAAAATTTTTGCCTGCTGATTTCTGGGTCGGCATGAGGCTATTTCAATATCGATGGTAATCGATAAATTTTGATTACAGTGTCAAAGAATACAATAGTTATTATTATTACAGTTCATTGAACAACTAGACATTGTGTGGGATTCTTCTTCTTACTTATGCAGAAACTATTATAAGAAAAAACATATGCACAAGAGACTGACGCTTTACAAGCCTTAATGAAAATACATTCTTCCTTTAAAAAAGTAACACTTCAGTGTTTCCTGAATTTATACTAAGTGTCCCGTAAATTACAGCGAAAGAATAGTTAGAACTGAAAGAAAGTTCACGGTTCAACGGCTCATGGACAACGAGATCATTATAGGTGGGGCTAAGTTAGTATTGGAGAGGATGGGTAATAAAATAAAACGACGAAAAACCTAAATATGATACCAATGTCGTAAAAAAGCTGCTACAGGCGAAGCAGTCACAGAGCACCTCGCACTATAGAAAGATTGAATTCCTCGATCAGCGATTTGTCATTGATCCTATCAAAATTACTCCTCTGACATATCTGGCAGTACAGTGGCCACGTGTGCCGCTTAGAATTTCTACGAAGGATTTGTGTGTGTGTGTGTTTGTGTGTGTGTGTGTGTGTGTGTGTGTGTGTGCAATGAGCAGGGACCAATGCACCCTCTGGTGAGCTACCGCCTTTGCTAGAAATGTCCTCCGCTGAAAAACGTGCAGAAGATCCCAGGCACCTTCATTAATCACCGCCAATGGATCTCGAATTCGCGCTGAAGCTGCAAATCCTTTCTCAGGGGGAATAAGCGAAATCTATTCCATCCACTGCGGCTGGTCGCGGCGGGGCCTAATGGATTTCGTAGGAAATTTTACGTGGATCTAGGAGCGCTATAAATTATGAGTTTTACCTCTGCAGATCTTTAATGATGTGCTTTACTAGCGGTACAACACATTCAGTAAGTACTATAGCATCTATTGAGCAAAAGTGCTGCAGACAAATTAAAATGTATGTGGACTTCAGCCCACTGATGTCTTAATATATTGAGGCGAAATGCATCTGGTAAAACATATATTACCTTAATTCAGTTGCCTACAGACGGTGATAACGCAACAGTCATTTATAAAAATATTTACTTTTACAGTTCGAGTATTGACCGATATTGCATTCTGCTTACATACGGCTGCAATAAAAAAGAATGTTTACAATCACTGATTTTTGTTATGTGTTTAGGTATTTAAAAATCTTGCAATTAAATATGTCAAGCGTGCTCTGCATTTACTTTGTAATTCATAAGTTTGATAAAGCTGTTAATAAGTTCCTTGACTTCTACATGGCAACTGATACTGTTTCACACTGACAAGGTACACGACAAAATGAAGACCTTTCATCAAACAGAATTCAGTACGTCTGCCTTATGACAACCAAGAGTGCAAATACCGTTACAGTTTGCGAAATATTAGGGTAACGTAGATGGAGATCTAGTAGAGTAGGCTGGCTTTTAAAAGTATTCAAGATTTAATTTTGTCTCAGTTTACAAGTTTGTCGGGTTTTCAATAGTGTTATCATTTTCTCTTCATATGACTTTTCGACATTTCCCAGGTTTTCAGTCTCTCCGTCGTTGTTGATGTTGGCATCTCTGAGGCACGCAGCCGCAGTATCTGTAAATCACATGCAAGATTAGACACATCTTCACCCCATATTTCAGCAGGATAATGCACGACCGCATGTTGCAGGTCGTGTACGGGCCTTTCTGGATACAGAAAATGATCGACTCCTGCTCGGGCCAGCACATTCTCCAGATTTCTCACCAATTGGTCAATGGTGGCGGAGCAACTGGCTCGTCACAATACTTCAGTCACTACTGTTGATGAACTGTGGTTTCGTGTTGAAGCTGCATGTGCAGCTGTACCTGTACACTCCATCCAAGCTCTGTTTGACTCAATGCCCAGGCGTATCAAGAGCGTTATTACGGTCAGAGGTGGTTATTCTGGGTACTGATTTCTCAGGGTCTATGCACCCAATTTGCGTGAAAATGTAATCACAAATCAGTTTTAGTATCAGTAGAAGCCAGATCTAGAAATCTGTCCAATGAATACCAGTATATCATCTGCATTTCTACATTTACATTTATACTCCGCAAGCCACCCAACGGTGTGTGGCGGATGCACTTTACGTGCCACTGTCATTACCTCCCTCTTCTGTTCCAGTCTTCATATGACTTTTCGACATTTCCCAGGTTTTCAGTCTCTCCGTCGTTGTTGATGTTGGCATCTCTGAGGCACGCAGCCGCAGTATCTGTAAATCACATGCAAGATTAGACACATCTTCACGCTGCAAATGTTTATTATTCATACAGTACGCATTATCGATGTCAAAATACACATTCCATCATTGAAAGCATCATAACCAAGCACCAAAAAGCACATTATTTCTCGTATTTAAGAACAAGCTATAATCCGAAAAAATCAAATACAGGGATAACAAAAGATAATACATCGCTACCATGTATGTTACATATATAAGAAACTGAAAATTATACATATACAGTGCAACCTTAGTGTGACAAAACATAAATAATAAAAAAATACCTGTATGAAGGTTTCCACGAATTATTGGAACCAGTTGCCTATTGTTTTATTCTTAAAATTTTTCTTTCCCGTAACCGGTTTCGAACTGCACGATTCATCATCGGATAGTACATACTTATAGAACAAAAAGCGGTTGGTTGCAGTAATTTGTGGAAAATTCTATTCATTACAGTCTCAGTGTTCAGCATCCATAATGGGCACCTGAATAGACAGAAAGCCAGAATTTGTTTGTGCTGATGGTAACAGCAGGCAACGAGATAAACATCAGCAAATTAAAGAGCATCTCCCTAGGGGAAGCATCGTTTGAAAATTGTGTATAAATGCAACTCCAAACAGTCTCCCTCATTATTTCATTCCCATCACCCTGAAGATATTAAAATTTTTAAATGACGTTACAATAATTAATGTTTTTACAAAATAAAATACAGATGGGGAATTGTATTGGTTATAAAATAAAAAGCTTATTTGCTGTTCAAAATATTTACAAAGATGACAGAAGAAGAGATTTGTTCGTGAAGACTACCAGGGGTAAGCGTATTGTTGCACAGCGAAATAATATATTGGTGCAACCAAGGAAGAATTAACACACCTTCCCTGGTAACGCAATAAACCACAGAATGGAGCAGTGTTGTGAAACACCCACGTCCAAGGCACTGAAATGTCAGGTGCCATTGTCGCAAAACGATGTCATAGGAAGAGATGTTCTGTCGCGTTGGTGGCCATGCACAATTGCGCAAGAACACCTACGTTGGACGCAAGAGTAACTGTTCAGTGTACATATGCTGCAGACTAGACCACCAACAGCCCCTAGATATAAACTTAGGACATCACAGAGAATTTAGAAGAGCTGACCAGGTGGGAAAAATAGGGCACGTGATGTCATTATTGCCTCATGTCAGCATAATGAGTGCGGGCCTGTCTCGTATACATACTGCTCTTTTCCAGTGGAAGCATTCTTAGTTTTCAGGATACCAGCCTGGAAGACAGACCTATGCCGGTCTAACTGTCTACACTAATACGAGTCTTTGCTCCATTTTCTCATAGTATTCGTAATACTCTCTTTTTTGATTGTCTCTTCTCTGTTTATGTTATATGCTAGTATTTCATTAAAAGTATAATATTATTACGTGACTGATACAATATTTTAAGATACTTTTCTTGGAACAGCGTGTCGGAGGGAATAAGAGCTCCTCTGCTCGCCTATGCTGCATTCTGGTGGCTACGCCAGCATAGAGTGCAAATTATCTACCTCAGTATTCATCTATTTCGCTTCATTCACTATTTGTCTATGTTATTAGTTTCACCCAGAATGGCCGTAAGAGTATTGTCACTTAACCATTTTCTTTTTACCAACTTTTTTCATTTCCTTAATTTATTACTTTTTATCACTGTACTACTTTATACACTTGGTAAGCCAACTATAAATTTTACCTATTGGATTTTTCAGTGCATTGCATTCTGTACAATTTTATAATTGGCGAATATGTGTAAACAGAGAGTAGTGACATGTAGCGAGATTACAACAAAAACATCTGTTGTGGCTACTCTAGTGCAGTTTGTTTTGAACAGCAGCGTGGTTAACAGTAGGATGATGATGATGATGGTTTGTGAGGCACTCAACTTCGTGGTTATCACCGCTCTTACAAATTCAAAATCTTTCCATCTACAGTCTCGCCACTTTCCGAATGATGATGAGATGATAAGGACAACATAAACATCCAATCCCCGGCCGGAGAAAATCCCAAACCCGACCATGAATCTAACCTGGTACGGAGAAAATCCCCGATCCACCCGAGAATCGAACGTGGTACCTTGTGATGCAGAGGCAGCAACGCTAATCACTACACCACGAGCTGCGGGTTTAACAGTAGAACTCTGCCGGCACTGTGGTCTAGTTTCTACGATATTTTAAAAACAATGTTGGAAGAAAATCTCACCGAGCGAGGTGGAGCAATGGTTGCACACTGGACTCGCGTTCGGGAGGGAGACGGTTCAATCTCGCGTCGGACCATCCTGATTTATGTTTTCCGTGATTTCCCTAAATCGCTCCAGGCAAATGCCGGGATGATTACTTTGAAAGGGCACGGCCAACTTCCTTCCCCGTCCTTCCCTCATCCGATGAGACCGATGACCTCGCAGTTTGGTCTCTTCCCCCCAAACAACCAAACCAAGAAAATCTCAACAATAAGAAGAGTTTAGCGACATAACCGAAAGCTGGTATGCGTGTTTCTGCTTATGAAAGATGATGTCTGTTGCAATTTCTCGCCAGTCGCATGACAGTTTCGCTTGTAGCGCCTCTATGGGGATGCAAATTAGGTTTGCTTTAAATTCACACTGTAACGCCTATGAGCTTTAGTAACCTTTGAGACTGGACGTGGTGAGTTGATGTTGGTCAAGAATGTCTTTAAGGCAACAAAGATGCCACTATCAACTCCTCACTGAGCTTGAATGACGTCGTGTAATAGGGCTACAAGAAGCCAGACGTTCCTTCTGCGAATCTGCAGACAGAGTTGGCAGGACTGTAGCCGCTGTGCATGATTGCTGGCATCGCTGGTGACGAGAATGTACGGTCGCAAGAAGAGCAAGCTCGGGACGGCCACGTGGCACTACCGAGAGGGAAGACCTTCGTTCTCGGCATATGGCTCTGGCGCATCGTACTGCATCTGAAACTACAGCAGCAGTGTGAGCAGCAGCTGCTACCACTGTGGCACGAAGAACTGTTACAAATCAATTACTTCGAGGACAGCTCGAGTCCCTGTAGCGTGGATTCCACTGGGCCCAAACCACTGTCATATGCGACTACATTGGAGTCGAGCGAGCGCTCATTGGAGGGCAGGGAGGAGGTATGTTGTGCTTTTTACATATAACCTGATTCTACCTTGGTGCCAATTTTGGCCATGTGTCGATTAGAAGGACGCCAGTTGAGGGGTTGCAACCAACCTGTCTGCGTGCTAGACACATTGGAACTACACCTGTGGAACTACACCTGGAGTTTCGGATGACAGTAGCAGCACTCTCGTGGCTACCCCATGCACTCTGACTGGAAATTTGTACGTCAGTCTGGTGATTCGACCTATCGTGCTGCCATTAATCAACAGCATTCCAGGGGGTGTTTTCCAACATGATAACGTTCGCCCACATACCGCTGTTTTAGTTCAAGATGCTTTACGGAGTATCGACATGTTACTTTAACCTGCTCGATCACCAGATCTAGGATGTCAAATTAAAAACCTTTTAGCTGTCAGTTTTCTACCTTATTTTATTAGGCAACAAGTTTCGACGTTTTATTACGCCATCTATAGGCCCCTGACCGACGTTTTGGAATAATCTACCTCGCTTGTGATCTAAGCAGGGGCCAGCAACATTGGTATTAAAAAAAATGTGTGTGAAACCTTATGGGACTTAACTGCTAAGGTCATCAGTCCCTAAGCTTACATACTACTTAACTTAAATTGTCCTAAGGACAAACATACACACCCATGGCCGAGGGAGAACTCGAACCTCCGCCGGAACCAGCACCAGCCGTACAGTCCATGACTGCAGCGCCTGAGACCGCTCAGCTAATCCCGCGCGGCAATATTCGTATTAGTAGATATCTACTTGCTACAGTGACCATTTCAAACACCACCCTCCGAATTTTAGGTAAACATCGCTAGAAAGGTGGACATACAGAGCGATGTGCCTCCAACTGAGCTTGTATGGGACATCATCGGACAACTCCAGCATCATCCACAAACAACATTAACTGTCCCTGCATTGACTGACCTGGTGCAACAGGCATGAAACCTCATCCCCCAAACTGATATCTGGCACACATACAACATCATGCATGCCCGTTTGCAAGCTCGCATTCAACGTTCTGCTGGTTACACGATTATTAATGTACCAGGATTTCACATTTGCTGTGGTTTATCTCGCGTTTGCATTAACATGTGATCTTGCAGCGTTAATCGCTTAAATCTGTTACCTACACAAATGTATTCCCGAACTTTCATTACTGTATATTAATTATTTTTTGTTGTTGCGATTTTTTCCGTCAGTGTACGTGCGACACTACTAAGCGCATGGTGTGTGTATTGTGTGACGATGGCACTATAGGTTCAAGATATTACACTACTGGCCATTAACATTGCTACACGACGAAAATGACGTGCTCCAGACGCGAAATTTAACCCTAGTAGGAAGAAGATGCTGTGCTATGCAGGTGATTAGCTTTTCAGAGCATTCACACAATGTTGGCGCCGGTGGCGATACCTACAACGTGCCGACATGAGAAAAGTTCCCAACCGATTTCTCATACACAAACAGCAGCTGACCGGCGTCGCCTGATGAAACGTTGTTGTGATGCCTCGTGTAAGGAGGAGAAATGCGTACCATCACGTTTCCGACTTTGATAAAGATCGGATTGTAGCCTATCGCGATTGCGGTTTACCGCATCGCGACATTGCTGCTTGCGTTGGTAGAGATCCAATGACTGTTAGCAGAATATGGAATCGGTGGGTTCAGGAGGGTAATACGGAACGCCGTGCTGGATCCCAAAGGCCTCGTATCACTAGTAGTCGAGATGACATGGCTGTAACGGCACGTGCAGCCACGTCTCGATCCCTGAGTCAACAGATGGGGACGTTTGCAAGACAACAACAAGCTCGGAGACCATGGCTGCGGTTACCCTTGACGCTGCATCACAGACAGCAACGCCTGCGATGGTGTACTCAACGACGAACCTGGCAGCACGAATGGCAAAACGTCATTTTTTTTTTCGGATGAATCCAGGTTCTGTTTACAGCATCATGATGGTCGCACCCGTGTTTGGCGACATCGCGGTGAACGCACATTGGAAGCGTGTATTCGTCATCGCCATACTGACGTATTACCCGGTGTGATGGTATGAGGTGCCATTGGTTACATGTCTAGGTCACCTCTTGATCGCATTGACGGCACTTTGAACGGTGGACGTTACATTTCAGATGTGTTACGACCCGCGGATCTGCCCTTCATTCGACCCCTGCGAAACCCCATATTTCAGCAGGATAATGCACGACCGCATGTTGCAGGTCGTGTACGGGCCTTTCTGGATACAGAAAATGATCGACTCCTGCTCGGGCCAGCACATTCTCCAGATTTCTCACCAATTGGTCAATGGTGGCGGAGCAACTGGCTCGTCACAATACTTCAGTCACTACTGTTGATGAACTGTGGTTTCGTGTTGAAGCTGCATGTGCAGCTGTACCTGTACACTCCATCCAAGCTCTGTTTGACTCAATGCCCAGGCGTATCAAGAGCGTTATTACGGTCAGAGGTGGTTATTCTGGGTACTGATTTCTCAGGGTCTATGCACCCAATTTGCGTGAAAATGTAATCACAAATCAGTTTTAGTATCAGTAGAAGCCAGATCTAGAAATCTGTCCAATGAATACCAGTATATCATCTGCATTTCTACATTTACATTTATACTCCGCAAGCCACCCAACGGTGTGTGGCGGATGCACTTTACGTGCCACTGTCATTACCTCCCTCTTCTGTTCCAGTCGCGTATGGTTCGCGGGAAGAACGACTGTCTGAAAGCCTCCGTGCGCGCTCGAATCTCTCTAATTTTACATTCTTGATCTCCTCGGGAGGTATAAGTAGGGAGGAGCAATATATTCGATACCTCATCCAGAAACCTGGCGAGCAAGCTACACCGCTACCCTGTGACGAAGCGCGCCGCTCTTCTTTGGATCTTCTCTGTCTCCTCCGTCAACCCAATCTGGTACGGATCCCACACTGATGAGCAATACTCAAGTATAGGTCGAACGAGTGTTTTGTAAGCCATCTCCTTTGTTGATGGACTACATTTTCTAAGGACTCTCCCAATGAATCTCAACCTGGTACCCGCCTTACCAACAATTAATTTTATATGATCATTCCACTTCAAATCGTTCCGCACGCATACTCCCAGATATTTTACAGAAATAACTGCTACCAGTGTTTGTTCCGCTATCATATAATCATACAATAAAGGATCCACCTTTCTATGTATTCGCAATACATTACATTTGTCTATGTTAAGGGTCAGTTGCCGTTCCCTGCATCAAGTGCCTATCCACTGCAGATCTTCCTGCATTTCGCTACAATTTTCTAATGCTGCAACTTCTCTGTATACTACAGCATCATCCGCGAAAAGCCGCGAGGAACTTCCGACACAATCTACTAGAAAAGCAATGGTCCCATAACACTCCCCTGTGGCACGCCAGAGATTACTTTAACGTCTGTAGACGCCTCTCCATTGATAACAACATGCTGTGTTCTGTTTGCTAAAAACTCTTCAATCCAGCCACACAGCTGGTCTGATATTCCGTAGGCTCTTACTTTGTTTATCAGGCGACAGTGCGGAACTGTATGGAACACCTTCCGGAAGTCAAGGAAAATGGCATCTACCTGGGACCCTGTATCTAAAATTTTCTGGGTCTCATGAACAAATAAAGCGAGTTGGGTCTCACACATTCGCTGTTTCCGGAATCCATGTTGATTCCTACAGAGTAGATGTTGGGTTTCCAAAAACGACATGAAACGCGAGCAAAAAACATGTTCCAGAATTCTACAACAGATCGACGTCAGAGATATAGGTCTATAGTTTTTCGCATCTGCTCGACGACCCTTCTTGAAGACTGGGACTACCTGTGCTCTTTTCCAATCATTTGGAACCTTCCGTTCCTCTAGAGATTTGCGGCACACGGCTGTTAGAAGGGAGGCAAGTTCTTTCGCATAATCTGTGTAGAAACGAATTGGTATCCCGTCAGGTCCAGTGGACTTTCCTCAGTTGAGTGATTCCAGTTGCTTTTCTATTCCTTGGACACTTATTTCGATGTCAGCCATTTTTTCGTTTGTGCGAGAATTTAGAGTAGGAACTGCAGTGCGGTATTCCTCTGTGAAACAGCTTTGGAAAAAGGTGTTTAGTATTTCAGCTTTACGCGTGTCATCCCCTGTTTAAATGCCATCATCCCAGAGTGTCTGGATATGCTGTTTCGAGCCACTTACTGATTTAACGTAAGACCAGAACTTCCTAGGATTTTCTGTCAAATCGGTACATAAAATTTTACTTTCGAATTCACTGAACGCTTCACGCATAGCCCTCCCTACGCTACCTCTGACATCGTTTATGTTCTGTTTGTCTGAGAGGTTTTGGCTGCTTTTAAACTTGGAGTGAAGCTCTCTTTGCTTTCGCAGTAATTTCCTAACTTTGTTGTTGAACCACAGTGGGTTTTTCCCGTCCCTCACAGTTTTACTCGGCACGTACCTGTCTAAAACGCATTTTACAATTGCCTTAAACTTTTTCCATAAACACTCAAAATTGTCAGTGACGGAACAGAAATTTTCGTTTTGATCTGTTAGGTAGTCTGAAATATGCCCTCTATTACTCTTGCTAAACAGATAAACCTTCCTCCCTTTTGTTACATTCCTATTAACTTCCATATTCAGAGATGCTGCAACGGCCTTATGATCACTGATTCCCTGTTCAGCACATACAGAGTCGAAATGTTCGGGTCTGTTTGTTATCAGTAGGTCCAAGATGTTATCTCCACGAGTCGGTTCTCTGTTTAATTGCTCGAGGTAATTTTCGGATAGTGCACTCAGTATAATGTCACTCGATACCCTGTCCCTACCACCCGTCCTAAACATCTGAGTGTCCCATTCTATATCTCTTAAATTGAAATCTCCACCTAAGACTATAATATGCTGAGAAAATTTATGTGCAATGTATTCCAAATTTTCTCTCAGTTTTTCTGCCACTAATGCTGCTGAGTCAGGAGGTCGGTAAAAGGAGCCAATTATTAACCTAGCTCGGTTGTTGAGTGTAACCTCCACCCATAATATTTCACAGGAACTATCCACTTCTACTTCACTACATGATAAACTACTACTAACAGCGACAAACATGCAACCACCGGTTGCATGCAATCTATGCTTTCTAAACACCGTCTGTGCCTTTGTAAAAATTTCGGTTGAATTTATCTCTGGCTTCAGCCAGCTTTCTGTATCTATAACGATTTCAGCTTCGGTGCTTTCTACCAGCGCTTGAAGTTCCGGTACTTTACCAATGCAGCTTCGACAGTTTACAATTACAATACAGATTTCTGCTTGGTCCCCGCATGTCTTGACTTTGCCCCGCACCCTTTGAGGCTTTTGCCCTTTCTGTACTTGCCCGAGGCCATCTAACCTAAAAAAAACGTCCAGTCCACGCCACACAACCCCTGCTACCCGTGTAGCCGCTTGCCGTGTGTAGTGGACTCCTGACCTATCCAGCGGAATCCGAAACCCCACCACCCTATGGCGCAAGTCGAGGAATCTGCAGCCTACACGGTCGCAGAATCGTCTCAGCCTCTGATTCAGACCCTCCACTGGGCTCTGTACCAAGGGTCCGCAGTCAGTCCTGTCGACGATGCTGCAGATGGTGAGCTCTGCTTTCATCCCGCTAGCGAAACTGGCAGTCTTCACCAAATCAGATAGCCGCCGGAAGCCAGAGAGCATTTCCTCCGATCCATAGCGACACACATCATTGGTGCCGACATGAGCGACCACCTGCAGATGGGTGCACCCTGTACCCTTCATGGCATCCGGAAGGACCCTTTCCACATCTGGAATGACTCACCGTGGTATGCACACGGAGTGCACAATGGTTTTCTTCCCCTCTATTGCTGCCATATCCCTAAGGGGCCCCATTACGCGCCTGACTTTGGAGCTCCCAGCTTTCTTCTTGGTGTAGCAATTTTAATGGCCAGAAGTGTAGAACATGTAAAATAGACATGCCTCGTCATATTGCTAGTATATGTTTCCACATCTACGAAAGTAACACTTTTCAATATGGCATATTTTATTGATTCAGATGTAAACTGTGTACTGGTTGTATTCCATTTTTCCATCTTTTGCTGAAGATCTGAAGATGGTCACTGCTGACTGAAATCTGTAGTGTAAGGGCGAAAAGTTACGTGGTCATTAACGGGAAGAAATGAAATTCGTTCTGCTTGCTACTAACCCTGTGCTGCTAAACTCTGGTTCCGTGTAACCGCGTGGGCGCGTCCGACGCGGCGTAGGCTGTCCCCGCGCAGGTGTCGCGTGTTATTGTGCGGGCCGGCGGCTGGGCGCGGGCGCTTGTGATTAGCCGCTGAATAATGCATGGCCGTAATTGCAGGCGCCTAATTGCGACCGACCTGATTGCTGTTATCTGTGACGCCGCGCCGCGCCGCGCGGCTCAAAGGCAGGCCTCCAGCCGGCGCCCAGAGCGCCTGGGGCGAGTCTGCGCCCGACTTTATGTGGCCGCGGGCCGCCGCAAACACTGCCTAATTCACTGCCCCCACCGTGGCCTGATCCGGCGGGCAAGACACGCGGACGCGGCGAGACGATGAATGGGCCGGCGGTAAGCGGCTTTCTGCTGCACATGTGTAGCCGGCACCCCTCCAAACTAGGGCTCAGTCCGAGGCCCTTCCCTTTGAGCTCCGGTGATGAGAGCCCTCCATTTTACACGCCCTGCTGTTACGCCCTTCAAAATGAAAAACATGTGCGGACGGAAAGCGTCGTAACTGAGCTGTACGAGATGCTCCTAAAAATGAGCGCAAGCATCTCGTGTAATAAGCCACATCTGCGGTTTGTGAACAAAGTCCGAAAAGAAATCTAATTAAACACGGGAGGGTGTGTATGCCTCGTAAAAAACATTTTAGCACTGCTCCATCACCCCGCTTGCGCTTCGTATTTTGTAATAAAAACACATTCTGTAACAGTAATACACAAGATAGTGACTATAGAAAATGATTTTGATTTTATGTGGATGAACAGACACGTATTTCCTCTGAATGTAGTATGTTAATCATCTTTAGATAACTACTAACTGAGAATCCACTTTGCCCAGGTATGTATTTATGCTAACGCTATATTAGTCCATCTCCTCATTGACTCTCTTTCGGTCTATCTCCTCCTTCAGACATTCTCTCCCTCTACCTGTCTCTCTCTCTCTCTCTCTCTCTATCTCTCTCGCTCTCTCTCTCTCTCTCTCTCTCTCCCTCCCTCCCTCCATCTCTCTCTCCACCTCATCCACCCTACTCTGTCCCTCTCCTTCTGACCCTTCTCTTCCTTCCTTCCCCCTCTGTCTATCTCCTCCTCCTCCTCCTCTAATTACATCACCTCCTTCACCTCCTCCCATTCTCTTCCTCTTTCCTCTCTCTGTCCCTTTGTACATCACATTCTCCCCCTCTAATTCGATCACCTCACCCCTCTCTTCCTCCATCTACTCCTCACTGCTTTCTCCATCCATCACTTCCTCCCCGCCGGCCGGAGTGACCGAGCGGTTCTAAGCGCTACAGTCTGGAACTGCGCGACTGCTTTAGTCGCAGGTTCGAATCCTCCCTCAGGGATAGATGTGTGCGATGTCCTTAGATTAGTTAAAGCAGTTCTAAGTTCTATGGGACTGATGACCTCAGAAGTTAATTCCCATAGTGCTCAGAGCCATTTGAACCATTTGAACTTCCTCCCCTCTCTCTGGCCATCTCCTCCATCCCCTGTCCCTATTCATCTCCCCCCTCTTTTTTCTCTGTCCTTCTCCTCCTCCCTATATTAATATTCACCTCCTCCTCCGCCTCTCTCTCCCTATCTCTTCTTCTCTCTGTCCATCTCCTATCTTTCCTTTCTGCTCAGCTCCTCCTCTCCCCTCTTTCTGTCCATTTGCCCCTTTCCATCTCTTTGTCCATTTCCTCCCGTCTGTGCCCGTCTCCCCTCCCCCATCAAAGTTGGTCTGTCTCCTCCTCCATCCTTCTCTCTCCACATAGCGGGCTCACCCCAATAGGACGCTGGTGTTTCTTGCGCCACAGTATCTCTTTCCAGATTGTAACTAACATGTGTTCCAAATTCGGTTGAAATCGTTCCAGGGGTTTACGATGAGCCTTTCACCCTTGGCTTCACCTACGTGCACAAGTGTCAAATATGTTTCACATACATTTAACATATTTCACATGTATTTGTACACATATTTTACCTGTAACTTTAACGAATTGTGCCCTAAAGTTTCATTTTCCCATTTCTCAATCTTTATCGCGTCATATCTTCTGAACTATTTGCTGTACAATGATATAACTTTGTAGGCCCATTCAAATGTTTTGCGAACAGAGTTAGTAGCATAGATGTAATAAATTAAAACGCCATGCAAGATGCGGCAGTTTTTTACGTATCTCAGAATTTGACGTCATATTTCCTGAAATGTGTCATACAATGATACAAACTTTCAAATGGTTCAAATGGCTCTGAGCACTATGGGACTTAACTGCTGCCGTCATCAGTCCCCTAGAACTTAGAACTACTTGAACCTAACTAACCTAAGGACATCACACACATCCATGCCGGAGGCAGGATTCGAACTTGCGACCTTAGCGGTCGCGCGGTTCGAAACTGTAGCGCGTAGAACCGATCGGCCACCCCGGCCGGCGATACAAGCTTTCTGGTACATTCAGTGGTGTATGTGAATACTGTCTTAAAATGTGTCGCGAGTATTCATAGTAGTAAAGAAGTAATAAATTAAAACGTCATATTCATGTAGCAATTTTACAGCATGAAGAGCGAAAATATGGTAAGCAAAAAGCCTTTTACCTCTCGTTATTTTGCAGGTGTCGTCAGCGAAAAAAGGTTTGAGAATATATTTAAAGTTTGCTACAAGTCTCTAAGTACCCTCAGTCTCGCATACTGGATGAACGAAGTACGGGTAATCGCGTGTCGTGGGCTACACTGTTTTTTCACTTCAGCTTCATCCCTCTGATAGATGGGTGGGTCATACTCCCATAGTGCTTATTTCCATGCAGTAAGTGATATGTATACCAAGACTGTTGAAATTGGTCGAGTGGTTTGGGAGAAGATACATACATACATCCATTTTATAGTATGCATGGGTATTCTACCGCCGCTGAACATGTTAAATTAAAATTGACCAGAGTTTCAGGATGTAGCAACTTCGACACAAAGAGTTTAGGAAGAATACCAAGTGGCTTGACACTTGAATGGGAATTCTGATTGAAGAGGGAGTCTTGATAGGTTAGTAGTGGGTGCATTTGTGCAAAAACACTGTGCCGTGTAACGCAGTGATTAGTGCATCCTGTTATTGAGCAGGAGACCTAGATTCGGATCTCTGCTTAGGTGCAAATTTTCATTCGTCGCTTGAACCTGCATATATACACACCGCCAGGAAGATAATTAACTGTCTTGCGCCGGCCGGACTGGCCGTGCGGCTCTAGGCGCTACAGTCTGGAGCCCGCAGGTTCGAATCCTGCCTCGGTCATGGATGTATGTGATGACCTTAGCTTAGTTAGGTGTAATTAGTTGTAATTTCTAGGCGACTGATGACCTCAGAAGTTAAGTCGCATAGTGCTCAGAGCCATTTCACCATTTTTTAACTGTCTCGCCAAAACCAAATTCAGATTGTTACATACAGTTTCCAACACATTGAGAACAAATTTGGGTCTATCGAATATCGTAAACCTTCGGTATATTCTCTGAAGTGTTTCGTCGTATGATACCTTTCGTCCCCAAAACTTTTCTTTTGTATGCTAAAGTCGTCGATCCGTTCGTGTTCTGTTAACAATATGACCAGGCCTTGTGTATGATAGCTTGAATGGTGCTCTTTACTAGACCTTCATAGCTCAATTGGGGATGATGGGTGTGTTGAACATCACTAAACTGGAGTTCTGCTTTGGCCAGCGACAGGAGATTCAGCGCTGTTTGTATGAAGATTTTGGTGGCCGACTGATCTGTGACAATTCCGTTCACATTGTCGAAATTAACGAACTTGTTTAAAAACATGCTACTTAAAGAAAAAAAAAAGATTGTGGTAACTCTTCTGTAGCTGGTCCAGGCGTTTAGGTTAAGTTGAAAGGTCGTTGTTTGGAAGTGAGTTGGTGGGACCAAAACACCATGGTTCATAATCTTTTACTTCTCATACACACATTCTATAATTATTTTTACCCCCCTTATAAAAACCCTCAACTTCCCAATATGGTATGGATTTTCATCTTTTTAATGTTTTAAAGTGTTAATAACAAGAATATCCGTATCCGAAAACTCCAGTTCCCGTGATATTCCAATTAGTTTGTCGGGTTCATTTATTGTAGTTTACTCGTGTTGTTAGTAATGTCACCCATTGGTCTTTCTCGAGGCTGGTATCTCTATTTCATCGGTCTGTAAGAACGTCGCACAATGTAATAACCCTCAAATTTTCAAAGTAGCAAATCGCACTAGCTTGATTTTTAATAACAGAGTGATTGTACGCATACAGGGTGGGGCAAATGAAAGTGGCCCAAAGAAAACATTCCAGGCTACAAAGAAACACAGCAGAGGGAAGGAAATACGGTGTTAATCCGGTTGTGGTAGATGTTGAAAGTGGGCACCATTCACCTCCTGGTACTCTTGGGTCCTCGACAGCAAGTTGCTGAAGGAGGATCGAAGCTGTACTGCTGGAAGTAACTGCAATCTCATCCGAAATGTTCTGCTGCAGTTCTTGGAGACACTAGGGTTATTGCGATACACGTTAGACATAAGTGCCCCCCCCCCCCCCCCCCCATACAAAGCAACCGCACACCGATATATCGGGTGACCAGGGTGGGCAGCTAGGGCCACATATAGACTGAGCTCTGCTAATAACTCTATCAGGCGTGAACATTGTGTAAATCTGCTCCTAAGTGAACCGTGTTGAACACGTGGCGGACGTACAAGTGGTGTGCGCGTCACGGCGTGTATTACACTACTGGCCATTAAAATTGCTACAGCACGAATATGACGTACGACACACGTGAAATTTAACCGACAGGAAGAAGATGCTGTGATATGCAGATGATTGGCTTTTCAGAGCATTCACGCAAGGTTGGCGCCGGTGCCGACACCTACAAATTGCTTACATGAGAAAAGTTTCCAACCGATTTCTCATACACAAACAGTAGTTGACCGGCGTTGCCTGCTGAAACTTTGTTGTGATGCCTTGTGTGAGGAGGAGAAATGCGTACCATCACGTTTTCGACTTTGATAAAGGTCGGATTGTAGCCTATCGAGATTGCGGTTTATCGTATCGCGACACTGCTGCTCGCGTTGGTCGTGTTCCAACGACTGTTAGCAGAATATGGAATCGGTTGGTTCGGGAGGGTAATACGGAACGCCGTGCTAGATCCCAACGGCCTCGTATCACTACCAGTCGAGATGACAGGCATCTTATCCTCATGGCTGTAACGGATCGTGCAGCTACGTCTCGATCCCTGAGTCAATAGATAGGGACGTTTCCAAGGCAACAACCATCTGCACGAATAGTTCGACGACGTTTGCAGCAGCATGGACTATCAGCTCCGAGGCCATGGCTGCGGTTACCCTTAACGCTGCATCACATAAAGGAGCGCCTGCGATGGTGTACTCAACGACGAACCTGGGTGCACAAATGGCAAAACGACATTTTTTCGGATGAATCCAGGTTTTGTTTACAGCATCATGATGGTCACATCCGTGTTTGGCTACATCTCGGTGAACGAACATTGTAAGAGTGTATTAGTCATCGCCATACTGGCGTATCACCCGCCGTGATGGTATGGGGTGCCATTTGTTACACGTCTCCGTCACCTCTTGTTCGCCTTGACGGCACTTTGAACAGTGGACGTTACATTTTAGATGTGTTACGACCCGTGGCTCTACCCTCATTCGATCCCTGCGAAACCCTACATTTCAGCAGGATAATGAACGACCGCATGTTGCAGGTCCTGTACGAGCCTTTCTGGATACAGGAGATGTTCGATTGCTGCCCTGTCCAGCACATTCTCCAGATCTCTCACCAACTGAAAACGTCTGGTCAACGGTGGTCGAGCAACTGGCTCATCACAATACGGCGTTCACTACTATTGATGAACTATGGTATCGTGTTGAAGCTGCATGGGCAGCTGTACCTGCGCAAGCCATCCAAGCTCTGTTTGACTCAATGCCCAGGCGTACCAAGGCCGTTATTACGGCCAGAGGTGGTTGTTATGGGTACTGATTTCTTAGGATCTATGCACCCAAATTGCGTGAATATGTAATCACGTGTCAGTTCTAGTATAATATATTTGTCCAATGAATACTCGTTTATCATCTGTATTTCTTTTGGTGTAGCAATTGTAATGGCCAGTAGTGTATGCGCACACATTCACGTCCAAACGTATACACTCGTCATGGCCACTTTTATTCGCCCCACCCTGTAAGTATTGTGCAGGAAACATACTCGCTGTGGCAATAGTTGCTTGTCATTGGAACCACGGTAGGCATTCGGTGACCTGCTGACCCACATGACCAAGATCCCCCGTAACGTAAGTAGAGAGTGGATTTTCCTGAATTCTAGTTGAATTTCAAGTGGGTACCCAACTGACGCTGAAACATTTTTGCAAAGTTTCTCGCTGTTATAAGCTTTAGAGGGTTTTGCACGGCAACGCTAGGAAGTAAATAATAATAGTGAGGGATTTAACCTGACTGTAGTTCAAAGTTGAAACATGTAATTAACTGAAGACGGGACAGAAACTACAACTAGTAATGCAGGTCTGTCGATACACCCCTACTATCGACGCGTATCAGAGAGCTTTGTCCGCAACGGCTAGGAAACTGGCCGAGACAATAACATTCGTAAGTGGCCCGAGCAGTAGATGATCGGACACTGATTGTAGAAGTAGTCGCATGTGTGAGCGACAGACGGAATGACCCGCCGCTTTGAAATACAACACACTGCTGATTGGGCCCCGGTGTGCGAAGTGACAGAGGGGTAGCAGCGGTGGCTGTTACAGTCGTGAAATTTGGTTGATGCGTCAGGGCCCTGCCACAACCTGCTACGCATCGAGGACAGCGAGTGATGTTCTAACTAATGTTTCTTTCACTGACTAGTGGAAAGCTGGTTACATGGTACGAAGGCTTCCCATGGTTCTTCGTTGGTTTGTGTCTTTGATTACGGTTTAGGAACTGTCAAAGTGCTTAGTGTGCAAGCATGTTATTTAAACAGCCAGTAGAAAACTGTATCGCTTTGTATCTGCCACAGTGTGTTAGCGCAAGTTAATGTACACTCATCAAAAAGCGTTTTGCGTCACCTCGGTTCCGAGAGTTCCGGAACCTGTACAGAAAATTGGAATAGAGATCAACAGAAACATCATTTCCGCCCTTCTCATTGCTCATGAAAACTACTCATAGCATGTTGTACCACCATGCAGCGAGACCTTCAGAGGTGGTGGTCCAGATTGCTGTGCACACCAGTACATCTAATACTCAGTAGCACCTCCTCTTGCACTGATTTGCACTGATGCATTCCTGTGTTCATCGTGGCATACTATCCAGAAGTTCATCAAGGCACTGTTAGTCCAGATTGTCCCACTCCTCAACCGCTGTGCGGCGCAGATCCCTTAGAGTGGTTGGTGGGTCACGTCGTTCATAAACAGCCCTTTTTAGTCTATCCCAGGAATGTTCGATGGGGTTCATGTCTGGAGAACATACTGGCCACTATAGGTGAGTGATGTCGTTATCCTGAGGGAAGTCATTCACAAGATGTGCTCGATGGGGGCGCGAATTGTCATCCATGAAGATGAATGCTTCGACAATATGCTGCCGATATGGTTGCACTATCGGTCGGAGGATGGCATTCACGTATCGTACAGCCGTTACAGCGCCTTCCATGACAACCAGCGGCGTACGTCGCCCCCACATAATGCCACCCCAAAGCAGCAGGGAACCTCCACCTTGCTGCACTCGCTGGACAGTGTGTCTAACGCGTTCTGCCTGACCGTGTTGACTCAAAACACGTCTCCGACCATTATCTGTTTGAAGGCATAAGGGACACTCATCGGTAAAGAGAACGTGATTCCAATCCTGTGCACCTCATTCGGCATGTTGTTGGTTCCATCTGTTCCGCGCTGCATGGTGTCGTGGTTGCAAAGATGGACCTCGCCATGGACATCGGAGTGAAGTTGCACGACGTCCTGTGGCTGCACGAAGAGCATTATTCAACTTGGTGGCGCTGCTGTCAGGGTTCCTCCGAGCCATGATCCATAGGTAGCGGTCATCCACTGCAGTAGTAAACCTTGGGCGGCCTGAGCGAGACATGTCATCGACAGTTCCTGTCTCTCTGTATCTCCTCCATGTCCGAACAACATCGCTTTGGTTCACTCCTAGACGATTGGACCGTTCCTTTGTTGAGGGGCCCTTCCTGGCACACAGTAACAATGCGGATGCGATCGAAGCGCGGTATTGTCCGTCTAGGCATGGCTGAACTACAGGAAACACGAGCCGTGCACTTCCTTCCTGGTGGTATGACGAAAACTGATCGGCTGTCGTATCCCTCCCGCTACTCATGCGTGGTTGTTTACATCTTTGGGCGGGTTTAGTGACATAACTGAACAGTGAGGAGTCTATCTTCCCGAGTCTGGGAATCGGGGTGATGCAAACATTATTTGAACATTTCTTGCAAATTAAAGTTTAAATGTCACTGTGTTTTAATTGCGGGCAAGTTCATTGGAACGGCTAGCACAAACCGTTTCTGCTTGGCCGTAGTTGCCACTGGGTGTTGGCGCCAGTAAGTGCATTTTAATGTATGTCTCTAGTTAGAGGATCAGTAGTGGTTAGCGCATTTGATGAGGACTGCTTAAGACTGTTGGTGCTTTAACAGTAACTGCCCTTGGATACAGCGTTCATAAATGCAGTTGAATTTTGCTTCTTGTCGAAATACGTCCAACATTATTGATATTCGGACACTTTGCACGGCGTGTATACACTGGTTCGTTCTTTGAAGGCAAATGTTCGAGTGAACTGCTGCCTGTAAGGTCGTTGAAAATTCAATACATTCTTTTCAACAAAGAGTAATTGCTGCTGTGAGTTTTTTTCCATCATCAGTCTTCTAGACTGGTTTTATGCGGCCCTCATGAATTCCTCTCCTGTGCCAATCTCATCATCTCAGAGTAGCACTTGCAACCGACGTCATTAATTATGTGCTGGATGTATTGCAACATCTGTCTTCCTTTTCGGTTTTTGCCAACTACAGCTCCCTCTAGTACAATGGAACTAATTCCCTTATGTCTTAACAGGTGGCCTATCATTCTGTCTCTCTCCTTGTCGGTATTTTCCACATATTCCTCTCCTCTCCGATTTTGCGGAGACCATCCTCATTCCTTACCCTATCAGTCCACCTAGTTTTCAACATTATCCTGCAGCACCACATCTGAAGTGCTTCGATTCTCTTCTGTTCCGGTTTTCCCACAGTCTATGTTTCACTGCCATACAATGCTGTGCTCCAGACGTACATTCTCAGAACTTTCTTCCTATGTTTGATACTAGTAAACCTCTCTTGGCCAGGCGGAATGCCCTTTTTACCAGTGCTAGTCTGCTTTTGACGTCCTCATTGCTCCGTCTGACATTGGTTATTTTGCTGGCTAAGTAGCACGATTCCTTAACTTCATCCACTTCGTGACTATCAATGTTAAGTTTCTCATTTCTGCTACTTCTCATTACTTTTGTCTTTCTTCAATTTATTCTGAATCCACTTTTTGTGTTCATTAGATTGTTCATTCCATTCGGCATATCATATATTTCTTCTTCCCTTTCACTCAGGATAGCAATGTCATCAGCGAATCCTGTCATTGATATTCTTTCACCTTGAATTTTAATTCCACTCCTGAAACTTTCTTTTATTTCCATCATTTCTTCTTCGCTGTACTGATTGTACAGTAGGGGGAAATACTACATCTGTCTCACATCCTTTTTAATCCGAGCACTTCGTTCTTGGTTGTCCACTCTTATTATTCCCTCTCGGCTTTTGTACGTATAGTACATTACACGTCTCGCCCAGTAGCTTAACTCTATTTTTCTCAGAATTTCGAACATCTTCCTCCAATGTAAGTTGTCTAACGCTTTTTCCAGGTCACAAATCCTATGAAAGTGTCTTAACTTCTCTGTATTGTTGCTTCCATTATCAACCGAAACGTCAGAATTGCCTTTCTGGCGCTCTTACCTTTTCTGAAACCAAACTGAACGTCTTCCAACACATCCTCAATTTTGTTTTCCCTTCTTCTGTATATTATTCTTGTCAGCAACTTGGATGCATAAGCTGTTAAGCTGACTGTGCGATAATTTTCGCACTTGTCAACTCTTGTAGTCTTCGGAATTGTGTCGATGATATTTTTCCGAAATTCAGGTTGTATGTCACCAGAACCTTGCATTCTACACACCATCGTGTATAGTTGTTCTGTTGCCACTTCCTCCACTGATTTTAGAAGTTCTGCTGGAATGTTATCTGTCCCTTCTGTCTTATTTACATCCACCAAAGCTCTCTTAAATTTGGATTCTAATTCTGGATCCCCTGTGTCTCCTAATAGATTCCTGTTTCTTCTTCTATCACATTGGACAAATATTCCCCCTCATAGAGGCCTTCAATGTACTCTTTCCACCTAAACACTCTCTCCTCTGCATTTAACAGTGGAATTCCCGTTGTTCGCTTAATGTTACGACCCTTGCTTTCAGTGTTTGACTTTCCTGTATGCTGAGTCAGTCTTTCCGACAACCATTTCTTTTTCGATTTCTTCCATTTTTCATGTAGCCATTTCGTCTTAGCTTCACTGCACTTCCTGTTTATTTCATTCCTCAGCGACTTGTATTTCTGCATTCCTGAATTTCCCTGAATGTTTTTGTACTTCCTTCTTTCATCAATCTACTGAAGTCTGTTACGCACGATTTCTTCGCAGTTACCTTTGAGTTAGTTCCCGTAAATTGCATCTTGAGGAAAGTCTTAATATTTTAATGTGTTTAATACTCAGCATGTGTTTAGCAAAGAGTAATTTCTGGAGTGACGTAGTCCCCGTAGTTCTTAGCTGGCATTTAAAAAAAAGAAAAGGTATATTGTTGGATAGCGCCCATAAATTTATTTATTATTCAGTATATGTTAATTTGAACAAAAGTAATTGCTGCAATGGCATAGTGCCCGTAGATTTCACTTTGGGGAAAGTGTTAAAATAACTGTTGCTCAGTGACAAATTGTTTGTAACTTCGATTGTTAATAAATTGTTGTTCTAAAAGTCCAGTGGCTTTCACTCCAGGACCTTGGGTCCTAGTTTACCAGCTCTAAGGTACTTCCATCTTTTCACCCTGCATGCAAAGGTAGTATCAAGTAGGTTCATTACCGAGGCAATAGCTAACAAATACAGACTTGTTAGCTGTAGTGAAGCTGGACATTTCGGGATGTTACGTAGAGTTAGCTAGTGGCAGTTAAGTACTTTGAAACGTCCCCTTTGAACAATTCTACATGACTGTGCTTAAACTGACACACAATATTTTTAGCAACGCAATCTGACTTTCAATAATCCCTACAAAAGAATGGCCCTGACTAACATTAACCTATACCTTTCACAAATCACTTACCTCACCAAAAATCTTGGTTACTCGAACTACTGCAATACAGCTAGCACCACTATTGCCAGCTAAATAAAAGATTCAAACTACGGAAGGCACTAACTACTGATAGGTATAGTTAGCAAATGAAAGATTTTAATAGAGAACAAACAATGTATTTACCTTAATAGTCATAATATATATAGCACTTCATGACGTCCATTCTTACAAATTTCAAAACTCCGCCATCTCTCTCCCCACACCCACCACTGCTGGCGGCTCACCTCCAACTGTGCAACGCTACGCACTGTTCACATCCAGCTGCCGCTGCCCAACGCTACAATGGCAGACAACAATGCAAACCAGCCACAGATTGCACACAGCACAGCCAGTGATTTTCATAGAGAGCGCTGCGTGGCGGCGGCGTTACCAATAAAAAAAAACCAGCCTACTTACAACTTGTGCCGTGATCACTTGGTGGAGTGCGATCACATAGCAGCAGGACTCAAATCACTGTTTCCAGAGCAGAGACTCATTACTCTCGTCACGTCGATCAAAGCAGGATAGGAAACCCTAACTGAAATAATTTGACGGGTATGCCAATAACTGAAACTGGCGTGAGATAGATACAAAATAGATTTTATTTGCCTCCACGCTTTTATTTGCGGAGTTTCAGAATCACATTTGCAGCGCGTTATCGAAATCACATGGAGACAATCCATTCTGCCTCAATTTTCCGCCTGTTACTCCACGTAACTGTTAGTAGCACACACAACCCCGCCTCAGTAAGAGAAGAAACTGAGAAAAAAATTAAAATGTCTATGGAATTATGATATTTAATGTGAAGGAACGCAGCGGTAATACTCTCGCTACTCAGAAGTTTGGGTTCTGAGTAATTTCAATTGAGCACCTAAGCGGCAGCTATTTGCGTAAATTGTTATCGATATTATGTTTAAATACCTTTCTTTTATGTGTTATTATTATGTTAAGGTCAATAGCAGTGACTTTCAATGGGTAGTTCCTCTTACATTGACGTGAACACATGATCAGAAAAATTGCAATTGCGTATTGTACACTGTCCAGTAATAATAAAGATTAAATACCATAAATTGATCGAAATTAATTTTAAATTATTTTGTCTAAACAAGTACGTAAGAGCTACCGCTTTAGAACTCTTCCCCTAACAGAAATAATTTAATTTTCTTACTGATAACGCTTTAGAGCAGTCAAGAAACACTATTACCAATACACCCGTGAGATCTCTCTTTAACGTAAGTCACAGACATTCAATGCACTCGCTTCCTTATCGAGAGTTCTGTAAAACCACAGTAATGGTTGATATATTTTACTATCTTCTTACTTACGCGTCCTGCCTTCACCAAAAATCCAAAATATTTTTCAAATGTATGAATTTTGATAGATACAGTTCGCGATCTAATTTATTTCTACGGCACCACCCGTCAATAATACGTCTCTGTCTTTATGCATGGGTGTGCTTGTTGTCCTTAGGGTAAGTTAAAGTTAGATTAAATAGTGTGTAAGCCTAGGGACCGACGACATCAGCAGTTTGGTACCAAAGGAACTTACCACAAATTTCCAGTTTCCCTAATTATTTCATTATAATTATATCAGGTAAATTATCTTGAAGTGAAAATTCTTTAACTCATAAATACTTTGAATTACCTGTCTTGCGTTCATTTGTCACTCAAAAATCTCAGACTTTGACTTGAACAAAGACAGCTGGCCTGGGTGATCCGGTAACAATCTTCAACCTCAACAAAAATCGAGAACTCCGCTCGACAATAAAATAATTCAGTATTAACCAAAACTTACTTACATATCACCCCAAATACCAAATACATCGAATACATTAAACGGCCGTTACTCGCTGCCTCAGAGAACGCCTTCGTCAACTTTTACAATTAATTACAGCACCCACTGTTACAGGCGTGCTACAAATACACCATAGCCAGAAACACTACTCAAATAGCTTCAGTCTGATCGCTGAAGTCAAACAATACTTCTTAGATCCACTATTCACAATCCTCAGAAAACACGTAACCGCGTTAGAAGACAAAACTTAAACGCACACACACAGCTAAATGAAGTACGCGTCTTTGCGATAGTTCTTCAAAATTAATCGAGGAGCGCAATAAAATTATTTCCCGTCTCTGATATCCAGCCCTAAAACCGTTGCTGCAATCTTTCACCGAAATACAGACACTTCCATTAATAATTCTACAATTGCGTAAAATTCCCACCTGTGCAATAAATCGATACAACCGAGCGATTAATTAATATTGATAGGTAACCGCGTCATCTCAAGTTAGCGAACAGACAGCAACTACATATCTGGTCATTCGGCCCTCTACACACCAACTTAGTTCCTATTAAGTGTCTCTCACCGCTGCTCCAAAGTAACTTCTTTCCTCGGGCGTAAGACCATGCTGAACCACTTAGTTGACAAAAGTATAACGCCACAATCATTTCTAAACAATTGTCAAAGCCATTGGTCGTTGTCCTGGCAGCGGCTTTGTGCATGATGGTCTCTGGCTCAAGCTCTTTGCGGTTGTCTCTGAACCGACGGATGATCTATGCCATCATTTCCTGAACATGCTGTACAAGGTACTCGACTATCTGCACAAATACGCAAGACATACATTACATACAGAAAAATAAATTTGACTGCTAAAACGAGCGAAATCATTCTGGCCCAGCACAACGGCAGCGAGAGTTTCCTAATACCACGGAATACAAGAACATTTCGCAACCTACACGCTCTTTGCTTACACAGGGCGTCCCAGGAAACCGCCAACAAGTTTTTTGGACAGGTTCCTTACTCCAAAACAAGAACGAAATTTTTAGTAAACATGGACTCATCCGAAAGACTCTCCACATTTGTCTTCAAATCTGCTAACAAACTATACACCATCGTGAATCCACATGCCCCCATAAATGAAGATAGTGTAAATAACAAAGAAGGAACATTTTTGGGACCAACTCGATGTGTAAGTAGGCTGTTTAGGTTTTTTTATTGGATACGCCGCCGCCACGTAGCGCTCTGTATGAAAAATCACTGACTGTGCTGTGTGCAGTCAGTGGCTGGTTTGCATTGTTGTCTGCCATTGTAGTGTTGGGCAGCGGCAGCTGGATGTGAACAGCGCATAGCATTGCGCAGTTGGAGGTGAGCCGCCAGCAGTGGTGGACGTGGGGAGAGAGATGGCGGAGTTTTGAAATTTGTAAGAATTGGTGTCATGAACTGATATATATATATTATGACTATAAAGGTAAATACATTGTTTATTCTCTATTAAAATCTTTCATTTGCTAACTGTGTCTATCAGTAGTTAGTGCCTTCAGTCGTTTAATCTTTTATCTAGCTGGCAGTAGTGGCGCTCGCTGTATTTCAGTAGTTCGAGTAACGAAGATTTTTGTGAGGTAAGTGATTTGTGAAACATATAGGTTAATGTTAGTCAGGGCCATTCTTTCGTAGGGATTTTTGAAAGTCAGATTGCGTTGCGCTAAAAATATTGTTTCAGTTTAAGCACAGTCTTGTATAATTGTTTTAAGGGGACGTTTCATATGTCGACCCTTAGCCAAGGATACTTCACTGGAATCTTCTGATTTTTTCCTTGTAGTTTGTGTAATTAGTGTAGCTTTTGTTTATTGCTAGCGCATAATCATAGAGAGAATTTCCTTTGTAGTTGCAGTCTTTCATTGTTGTACAGTAAAATAGTTGTGGCATGCATGTAGTTTTGCACAAAGTATTTCGCAGGTGCGCTTGCAATTAACTAGATATTATTTTCAGTGCTATGTTAATGTGTTCTCTTATTTTTGTTCTTCAAATTGTGTTTTTCTGTGTTGTCGTGTGAAAAATTGTGACAATAATGGCGTGTGAAAAACGTAACACTAGGCTCCAAAGTAAACTGAGAAATGACGGTGAAGACGAAAGCAATGTGTTAGCGTCACCATGTAATGAATTCACTAACGTTCAAAGTTGTAATTTGGTAATAGCACATAGGGAAATGGAGCGGGCTGCAAATAATGGTGTAGGCAGTGAAACAATTAGTGAACAGGGAAGCATTATCGATCGATCGGTCGGCAACAGCTCGCCTCAGGATTCCGCAATGACAGGACACAATCTTGCAAATACTATAGATTCAGATTTTGCGTCCTCACCGTTTTCTCAAATAAATCAAGACACATTTTCTGCTTTTCAAAATGCGAATATTGCCAGTTCAAATGCACTGCCGAAAAGCACTGAGGAACATGTTTCAGACACCAGTGCACTGTTATTACAGTTAATGCAACAAATGGGACAAAGGCTACAAAAGTTAGACACAGCGCTTGAACAAAATCAGAAACAAATGGGACAAAATCTTCAAAAGTTACACAATGGAACAAAATCTTCAAAAGTTAGACACAATGGAACAAAATCTTCGGAAGTTAGACACCACACTTGAACAAACACGTGAAGATTTAACTACTGAGTTACATAACATTGAATCGAAATGTCAAAAAATCTGTAATGACGTAAAAACACAAATTTGTGAGCATTTTCAACCTATTTTTTCGCGGCATGAAAACGCATTACAGAATCACGAAGCAGCCATAAAAGAATTGCAAACTGTTGTTCGTGAAAATCACGACACCTTGCAAGCTAAAATGGACTCAGTTGCATCCACCGATTCGGTTACGCAACTTGCAAGAACTCAGGAAAACTTAAAGGTCACAGTAGATTCGATTTCAACACAAATGGACACGCTGAAACTTGGTTCAGAAAAACACACTGAGGAAATGTGTTCACTATCGGAGAAAGTAGCCGAACTTTCAGATCAGTTCACTAACTTATCTACAAAGGTAGATGATGATCTGAATGATACAGAAGAGTGCGAACTAATTAGAAAATTCAAACGAAATCAGAATCAAATTAATACACAACACCAAAGAGAAATCCGGGAAGTGCAAGATCAGCTGACACAGGTAATACAAGAATTTCGTATTTCAGAGGACAGTCGCGCTCCAACACGGGAAGAGGGACTTAGAAATACGGAAAAGCCACAAAATAATAACACAGGGCATTTCGGAAATCATGAAAGAAATTGGCAAGGTGCACCGAATTTTGAGATGGAACTGCCGACACGACGTAACAATGAACGATATGCTACCCGCCGACACGATGATTTGGACTATAAGCTGTTCATTACTGCACGTAAATTCAAAACATTTAAGAATTCTGGCAACGACATTCATCCACAAGCGTGGCTCCATCAATTCTCTCATTGTTTTCCTCCCAACTGGTCATTAGAGCACAGATTAGAATTTATGTGTGGCTACTTGGAGAATGAACCAGCTGTAAGAATGCGATCGGTCATTCACCATTGTCACAGTGAAGGAGAATTTTATCATGCTTTCCTCTCAGCATACTGGTCTCAAGCTACACAAGACCGAGTAAAACATAGCATAATGATGATGAAACATTTCGAACAATCTGAATTTTCCAGTCTTGTCAAATATTTTGAGGACATGTTGCACAAGAACCAATATCTTTCAAACCCATATAGCCCTTCAGAACTCATCCGCATTTGCATAATGAAATAGCCTGAACATTTAAGGAATATTATTTTGGCAGGGCGTTGCAAAGACGACACTGAAGCTTTTCAGGGACTCTTACAAGAATTAGAAATTGACACAGACAGTCGCGGGTTGCGAAAACAGGAAAACAATCACTATAGTTCACATCCGTCACAATTCCGTGACGACAGAAACAATAACTGGACACGACATGTCTATTCTTACAACGTAAATCGTGACCAAAACAGACACCACCCGTATGACAACCACTGGCAGAGTAATTGTTACAGAGAAAGATCGTATTTCCGTAGTAATGATTATAACAGACACAATCGTAGAAACAGACAATATGGGAGCCAAAACAATTACTATCAAGGGAGACAGAATAACTTTAGACGCAACGGTCCAGCGCGCAGTTACGATTCAGGGAGAAATTCTCCACCACGTGACCGACAAGAAATTAATTACAGAAATTACCGACATGACGACAGACGATATGATCGTAACGACAGACCCGAATTGCATCAGAAACAGAGCTGGGCCCTCTCGGCAAGGTGAATTTGTAGAAGTGAGGTCTCCTAATCCCAATAACGGCGCGCGCCAACAAAGAGACAGACAATGACTCGCACCGCAGGCAGCCGCGTGCTCCGGCTGGTGCAGAGAAAAATAACATAGACGCTAACCTTGAGAAAAATTCCAGTATTCTTTACCGACGTTTACCGCATGATAATTGCGTTCAAGTTGAAACTCTGAGTACTATGAAGAGTAAAGGATTGCACCATATTTCACATGTAAAACCGTTTATTGAGAGATAATCTGCTTTTTAACTTTGTCTTTGCCACAAAACATTTCACTTCACATTTCTAGTATGCTTTGTCACACTGAGAAACTGTTAACATGCAACAATGTTTTGAAGTCAACTATCCTGCCTAGAACCTAGGGAACATTTTTAAACAGAAATTACGAATGCATTGTTATAGTGAACAGACGACACAGTGTTGTTATTTGTACATTATTGCTTGTTACTTGCACGATTACGTAACGACTTTAAAGCTTACATACTTAGAACATATACTGTTGATGAGGTTTTAATGCAACATTTTGGTTTAGTTGAAAAGACATTCTTTATTTGAGGTACTTTCTGTGAGATTAAAGATGACTTACCATTTGGTTTCTTTGATAGCTACACGATTATATCACGACGCTACTAATGTGTAACACAATTTACATTGTTGCTTTTGCGGTGTATCTGTTTTATATCTGCACAGTTTTTCTGTATTATTCTAGAAAGTAAAACATGTTTTAGTAGTAACTTTGTGGTATAGCTACAATGAGACAGCCTTTTCTGTAGCACAACAATACGTTACAGTACAGTACTTACTTCATAACAGCAATAAGCGTAGTAACTACGATATCTATACGCAAAGCATTTCACTTTTGTTTACCATGAGATAAGTACATTGACTTCTGCAGAACTTAGCTTTCGGAGGACGATAACTACGACACTTCCACAGAATTATCTTACAGCAAAACGCACATTTAGCATTACAGGGCAAGCATTTGAGTGATTAATTTTGTACTAAAAACATTTATTTTTAAAGATATTTGAAGTACAATGATACAAAGGTTTTCTGTGATACATTTCATTCCATTGCTGTAATCTGTAACACCTGAGGATATAATTACATTAATCCTCAGGGGGGTACACGCTTACTTTGTGTATCATGTGTTTGGCAAGCACAAGGAGCCCTAGCTAATATGGTATTTGCTTATACAACTTTACACATCGGTACCATATTTCTCTAACATATAAATTACACAGCTATCTGATCATTTAACTGAGAGACAAACATTTTTTTTTATTACGTCAGTAACACATGTTTACGCAATCACACAGTTGGATAATTTCACACTTATGAAATTGTATTTTGTCTGTACTTTGTGAACTGTTCATACTTTTTCGGAACCATCGTGATACTATGAGAGCTTTGAATGATGTATTTGGTATGGGATCATGATTTTTAAAGTACGTTTGAGGCAGATGACACTTTTGACATGAGCAGAGAATTTTTTTTAGGTTTTGAAATTATTGGAGGAAGCTACGACGATTTTGAGCTTTGGCTGAGGTTTTATGATGTTATGATGACGATGTGTATTACTCTGTTGCGGTATGTTTATGATCAATAAGCTGATGCTATATGAGTTATTTGATTATGCTACGTATCTTTGTGATAAAATATTGAAGAAGTGTCGACGAATAATGTAAGGAATAATGAGTAGTGATTAGGGACTCTGGTTTATGAAAAAGGTGGTTGGAAACCAAGAATCGTACTTTAAAGAGTTATGAAATGTATGTAAATGCGTGAATGTATTACAATGCCGACGGAACTTTTTTGGACACTGTTATATCAATAGGATTTTGTTTCTACAGATTTGTAACGCAAGTTCTTGACCTGTGAAATTTTTTATATGAGACTGCCACTGTAGCGGAAACTGGTGTCGTAAATATTTCGGTAAGACAGTTAAGTGACCACCTGCATGTAATGCGTCGTGGGCACCCAGCTGGGCGACAGCCACCTGGAAACAAGCCATTAGTTTGTGCCTTTCAGAGGCACAGGTGAGAAAAAAAAAGGAGACCATTATCCTCGCTATTGACAGTCCTTTGTAGAAAGCACCGCAAATACGATACGCTTATTTCTTGGAAACGTTCTTACATCTGCACACCTGATTATAACTAGTGCCTTTCTACAAGAGTTGAGAGAATTTGTACTAACTTATGAAATGTCGCATGACTATTGAATGATATTTTTATGTTTTGTACATAGTTGCTTATTTCATTTGATATCTGTTTTCCAGCTGTGTTGCAGCATTGGTTTTATAAAATAAAATAAAATCCATTTGCTAATGTGAACACTTTCTGTCAACAGATCTATTAAATAATTATTTTATGATCCACATTCTTCGAAAAAGGAGCTCTTGGAATGGAAAGAGCAATAAGAAGCGACTAATAACAGTAACTGTATATATAATTTTCTTTTCAAGTACTTGGTAATTTGTTATAGCATTAGTCTTTGTGGTGCACCAATTTAATTACATAGAAATTAAGATGCGAATAGACATTGTCCTTATCTGCAGTGTTGTCTTTAGTGTACCATTTTTTCTGCTTGAGCTATGTCATGTTTAGATATAAGTTATTGCATTTGCTGCTGCTGTTTGCCAGGCATAGTGCTACTGAATTTGACTTTTTATTACTCTGTTAAGGCAGTTTTACTACGGATTTATTTTTTTATTGTTTGCTGTCATTGTCTTATATTAGTTGTAATATTGCTGCTTGCTTTGACAATTTCCTTTTTTTTTTCATTGCTTTTTGTATTAATTGTTTTGTGCTGCTGCATTGCCTCGTCCCTTAGTTTAGCATCTGAGCTCAGTAGATTTAAGTTAGCTTAACATGGGGTAGGCTATAAAAGAGAACGAGTTGTGATGAATTGGAAGAAATGCATTGAGAAGCTATAAGAAAATGATTTGGCCAAAAAAAGGTAGTGTACAGTGGAGAAAAACTATTTTTTGAAAGAGGATGTGAACAAAATACAGAAAGCATGCTTGGATAGGATATTATTGGTGGAAACAAATGTTGAGATAAGACGAAAGATCTACAGAATGACGTTTTGGGTTGGATTGCAGTACCAAATGTCACACTGAAAACAAACCCTGTCCTGTATTTTGTGTTATTACGCTATGTGAATCTGTGTTTGTCCTGTCTTTATGTGTTTAGGTAATAAGATTTCCGTTGTAGAATTTTTCTGATAATATGTTATTTTTTTGTAAAGATGTTTAGACATTATTTATCCTGTTCTGTTTTAATGCTCATGTGTGAAGTTGGTGTTTCAATAATTATTCTGATCTTTTATGTATTTACTTATGTCATAATTTCTGTAACACTGATGTATATGTTTATTTCTATTGTTTTGTAAAGCCCGTTTTACCACAAATGTTATCTGTATTGTTATGTTCTTTAACTATTTATTTTGTGCCTTTGTAATTGTATTTTTATGTTTTAAATTTATAATTGTATGGACACCAGTTCTTCAAATTAAGTTTCATTTCAGTGCACACTTTTCTGTTGGTGATAGTATATGGACAATATGTGAGAAGTAGGGACTGTTAGTGTTTGCACACGTGTTGATAATTCAGCAAGGGACTGGTTAACAGCATTGCTGGTTCTAAGGACAATTCCAAAAACTTTGTGCGTGCACAAGCGGTGGTTGATGGACTTGCTATATTCTCCGCAAGACTCTTCAATGGTGATTGTGCACCTGCTGCTAGCCATCTCTACAAGGACTACAGTGGGTCTACAACTTTGATGACTCACCAATACCATTATTTCTACAAGGACTACAGTGGGTCTGCATCTCTGGTGGCCCACCAATACCGTAATCTCTACCAGGACTACAATGGGTCTACTCTGCGATGACCTACCTACAAATTGTCTTCAACTTCGACTGACTCTGCTGTGGGTTTGCTCTGTTGTGGCCCATTACCTGTCAGCATGTCAAGAGTCAGCACTGTCTTTCCGTTGGAAGGACAACACTACTTCTTCAAGACTGCATGGAAATCCACTACTTCCCTGTGCATTGTCTTTTACTGCTCAGACTTTGAGAAAACAAACAGCAGTTTTACTGTGATGAATGATCAGGACTGTCTATATGGACTGTGAGAAAATTTTAGCTTTTGACCAACATTGCATCAATAAGTGTGTGCATTTGATATCTTTGTTATTGTAATTATGAAAAATTTTATCAAATCATTATTGGCCAGTGCCCAAAACAATTTGTAAAATTTTTTGTGGGGAGCATGGGGGCTGTTTAGGTTTTTTTATTGGTAACGCCACCGCCACATAGCGCTCTGTATGAAAAATCACTGACTGTGCTGTGTGCAGTCAGTGGCTGGTTTGCATTGTTGTCTGCCATTGTAGTGTTGGGCAGCGGCAGCTGGATGTGAACAGCGCATAGCATTGCGCAGTTGGAGGTGAGCCGCCAGCAGTGGTGGACGTGGGGAGAGAGATGGCGGAGTTTTGAAATTTGTAAGAATTGGTGTCATGAACTGATATATATATTATGACTATAAAGGTAAATACATTGTTTACTCTCTATTAAAATCTTTCATTTGCTAACTGTGTCTATCAGTAGTTAGTGCCTTCAGTAGTTTGAATCTTTTATCTAGCTGGCAGTAGTGGCGCTCGCTGTATTGCAGTAGTTCGAGTAACCAAGATTTTTGTGACGTAAGTGATTTGTGAAAGGTATAGGTTAATGCTAGTCAGGGGCATTCTTTCGTAGGGATTTTTGGAAGTCAGATTGCGTTGCGCTAAAAATATTGTTTCAGTTTAAGCACAGTTTTGTATAATTGTTCGAAGGGGACGTTTCATTCAAATGATGCTGTGAAAAAATGTCAGAAAAACGCAATGTCCTACTTATAGGGGACTTTAAGGCCCCGAGAAGGAAGAGGGGGAAAAAAAGAAAAAAAACTGGGTACTACCCAACACATGACGGGGGAAAACAAAGATGGCATCAGAATGGTAGAATTATGCCAAGCATACAATATGATCCTGAAATCCAGGTCTTTAAAAAGCTACCTTGAAAACAAAAAACAATGGGTCTCACCAAATCAACACCTAGGGGAATTCCAACATGATTGAGTGGCAATAAAATTAAAGTTCCATAAGAAAATACAAGTGTCAAAGTCCTGAAAAATCATCCTAAAAAGGAAAAACGGAACCAACAACCCCACAGAAGGAAATACACTCCAAGGAGTTTCCCCTAGTGACTGAAGACATGCAAAACCAAAACTGGGATCAAATAAAAGAAAACCTAAAAAGGAAAGCCGCACAATTAGTTCCCATAACCAAAGCCAAAAAACAAGCTTGATGGACAGAATAAGGTGACAGACTCCTTGAACTAATAATAAAACCATGGCAACAGTGGCAATACAGAAAAATGAACATAACAGACACAGCTTCTTAAACATAAGTAAATTAGTGAGCAAAAACATCAAAAGAATAAAAAAGAATAAGAAGAGCAATTCGCCTTTCAAATCAATGAAGACTTCATCAGAAACAACACAATGAGACTATTAAATAAAAATAATCTAGTAAAGCACACCGACCCTACAGCTCCAAGACAAAAACGAACATATTGTGCGGAACAACAGGGATGATTGCAAAATATTGGCGGAATATTTCAGTAATCTTTTCAACTGTGCAGAACCCATAGAGAAAATGGAATTTAAGACCTCAACAATAATTAATCTTAACTCTGCACCATCCTTCCGGAGGAACCATAGACAGTCATTTCAAATCTAAAAAACTACAACCTACGGAGAATACTAAATCACAGCTGCACTTCGGGAAAAGTTAACAAAAACGCCATGGTTCTTTCCATAACGTCTTTGAAGAAATCTGGACAAATGAAAGAATCCCAACAGAATAGTCTCATCCACCCACTCTATAAGAAAAGATACGAAACAGATCCCAAACTCTATAAGGGGGTCTCACGCTAAGACGTAACATACAACATATTCTCTAAAATCCTACTAAACAGGGCAGAGCCCAAAGTAGACCGCTGGCCGTGGTGGCCGAGCGGTTCTAGGCGCTACAGTCTGGAACCGCGATACCGCTACGGTCACAGGTTCGAATCCTGCCTCGGGCATGAATGCATGTGATGTCCTTAGGTTACTTAGGATTAAGTAGTTCTAAGTTCTAGGGAACTGATGACCTCAGAAGTTAAGTCCCATAGTACTCATAGCCATTTGAACCCAAGTAGACCAACTTCGAGAATAACAAGCGGGTTTCAAGAAAGGGAGATGTTGCCCAGGACAATTCTTAAACCTCTAACACCTCATGATGTTGTTGTTGTTGTGGCCTTCAGTCCTGAGACTGGTTTGATGCACCTCTCCATCCTACTCTATCCTGTGCAAGCTTCTTCATCTCCCAGTAACTACTGCAACCTACATCCTTCTGAATCTGCTTAGTGTATTCATCTCTTGGTCTCCCTCTACGATTTTTACCCTCCACGCTGCCCTCCAAAACTAAATTGGTGATCCCTCGATGTCTCAGAACATGTCCTACCAACCGGTCCCTTCTTCTAGTCAAGTTGTGCCACAAGCTCCTCTTCTCCCCAATTCTATTCAATACCTCCTCATGAGTTATGTATTCTACCCGTCTAATCTTCAGCATTCTTCTGTAGCACCACATTTCAAAAGCTTCGATTCTCTTCTTGTCCAAACTATTTATCGTCCATGTTTCACTTCCATACACGGCTACACTCCATATAAATACTTTCAGAAACGACTTCCTGACACTTAAATCTATAATCGATGTTAAAAAATTTCTCTTCTTCAGAAACGCTTTCCTTGCCATTGCTAGTCTACATTTAATGTCCTCTCTACTTCGACCATCATCAATTATTTTGCTCCCCAAATAGCAAAACTCCTTTACTACTTTAAGTGTCTCATATACTAATCTAATTCCCTCAGCATCGCCCGACTTAATTCGACTACATTCCATTATCGTCGTTTTGCTTTTGTTGATGGTCATCTTATATCCTCCTTTCAAGACATTATCCATTCCGTTCAACTGCTCTTCCAAGTCCTTTACTGTCTCTGACAGAATTACAATGTCATCGGCGAACCTCAAAGTTTTTATTTTTTCTTCATCCATTTTAATACCTACTCCGAAATTTTCTTTTGTTTTCTTTACAACTTGCTCAACATACAGATTGAATAACATCGGGAGAGGCTACAACCCTGTCTCACTCCCTTCCCAACCACTGCTTCCCTTTCATGTCCCTCAACTCTTGTAACTGCCATCTGGTTTCTGTACAAAGGTGACGTGTACGATTGTTTGATGGGTTATGCTGTAGAGGTTACTCCCTCTTTAGTAACAGCTTACCATAGCTCTCCGGGACAATGAAAGTTACCAAACGATTACAAAAAGACGAAAGGTAAGTGACAGACGTCAGATTATTGTGGAAGTAGCGGACCTATCGGTTTCATATACTTGCATGGATGTGGAGTCTGTTCTTTCGGACATGACCGAAAGAACAGACACCACATCCATATAAGAATATAGTTCTGGCAATACCTTCTTCTTCTGTGCGGATGTGCATATATTCCCCGAACTCTTACGGGACTTGGTATGAGTGTCTTCCACGAGTAATGATTGTGTTGGGGTGGGACACTACGAATGTAGTGTATGAACATACAAGGTGAGAATCTGGGTCTCACCGGAGGTGTGCACGAGATAGTCCCTTCAGTCGCGGTATTCATCTGCGTCTGCCATATAACAGGAGATCCCTGGTTCGACTTCCGATCGGGGCACACATTTTCACCTGTCCCCGTTGGTATATATCAACGCCGGTCAGCAGCTGAAGGTATTAAAAGTAATTCTAAGTTCTATCGGTTTCATGTGGGTTCCACCGAGTATCCGCGGCCGGACTACTTGTCTGACGTAGCGGTACTAAATTATGCAGACAAACATTTCTCTTGTGTCAGTCTATTTTAGTGGTGTGCACATAACAAGGCGGGTGGTAGGATGATGCGCAGAGGCAAGGAGCAGTGTACCACGCGATGCTCCAGCCAATAGCGCCATTCTATAAGGTGTAGGTAAAGTAGCGTTGATATTCGTGTATGTTTAGGTACAATGAAGTTATTTAGCAACTTTACTGTTAGTATAAATCATAAAGCACATGTGACAGGTATTACCTTAAGGAGCGACACAGATAGTTTCCAGAGTATATAAACTCTCCTAGGGAGCGCCAGACGCAGAGACAGTGGCCCAACGTAGCTCTTACCCCAGCGTTGTCAGTTAGCACTGGCTGAAGTGTGACGTGTGGGAAGGAGGCACAGAGTAGCTGGCGAGGCCGCCAGAATTTCTCCTTCTCTCCCTGCACAGAACACTTAATGTTGCCACCCTCTTACTTGCGTACCACTATTGTGAAAAGCCTATCAAAATCCCTACAATAATTGAAGAGATCGGCCGTCACAAAAAGACGGAAAAACGTGCGAGGGACTTTAGTTCATCACAGTTCAGCCAATTTGCACAAAATATTTATAAATTATGTTCACAAACTTTCCTTTGTCAGTTACTCTATCTACTATTGAAAACCATATAAAGATCCGTACATTATTTCCTGAGATTAGCTGCCACATATAGACAGAAAAACGCGGCAGGAGACTTGTGTAAGAATTGTGAAACACGTTCTAGCCTCATGCAACATGATTTTTGATGCACAAAATTCCCGATGTACAAATCAACATAGATTGGGCAACTAGCAGTCATTTCGTCTGTAAGATACTCAGGAAAGTAGATAACATCGTTATTGGAATCAAGACTTGGTAATAGACAGAATTAAACATGGTTCTTAATGAGTGGAACAGTCAGACGAGAACAAACGCTAGGCAATTGCTATTAACCTATACCCATAAATTATCCGATGGATAACATCGAAAGCTCCGTGAGGTTGTCGGTGCATGCACGTTATTGTGTATAGGAAAGTCCAAATGCAAGGAAATGGTAAAGAAATATACAAAGAACTGCAGGAGATCGACGCTTGGTGAAGGATGATTATATATAATTTGTACATCATTAATTTTTTATTTAACTGTAATCAAATTCAATATATTCTGTAAAAACGTTGTTATTTTCTATGTAACATAAATGTTTATATGATTTCCATATAATGTATATGAAAACGAAAATAATTTGGTCTGATAGCAGAAACTTTATCTGTCCAAATTTTTAAAGACAGAAGCGGCAAATGAAAGTGATTTAATTGATACTGGCGCTTGGTAGTGCTACCATTGGCAGAAGGCATGTGTCGCTTTATTAGTTGAAAAGATTGGAATTTCGCAAAATGAGACGGTTTCCTTTATGATAGTAGTCAGAGGATATAACATGGAGTGGAATATGACAGTACTGAGACAGTGGAAGCAGATTTAGAGTACAGAAACCGGCGAAACGACGAAGTAGCCAGCAAATTTTCATAGCAGTAATTTTGCATTAAAATACCAGAATTTAAGAGGAGACCACAGTTGTTTTCGTCGTCATCAACAGACAAGGGGAGACACAAGAGAAGAAGATACAACAGACAAGATTTCAAGAAGCTAAAATTAAGCAGAAGCTCGACACAGAAGGATCGAAAATTATCAATACCAAGAAGCAAGACATCGAAAGTATGACAAGACACCAGTCAACATCAAGAAACTCGAGTATACACGGCACCAGCAGTGACTGGATATGAAATAGCTATTGACAGTATTTCTCGTGAGAGACAGAGTGAAAGTGTGAACTAGGGCAGTGATACAGACTGTGTTATGAAACCTGATTGCTGTTAATCTTTTGTGCCTTAGAGGGTGAATTTACTACTGTTGCCTTACTTGCTGTGAGGACCTTGAAAGCGACAGATTAATAAAATTGATGCCACGCCAGTAGCTATATTCTGTTATGTGTGCATCCCTCCTGTACATAAAAACTCTCTCTCTATATAATCCAAGCACATCCCTTTCCAATTCCCTTCCTTATTCGCAAAGTTTGGATGGCAGAACGATGCACCAGAGGAGCAGTGCAAATTATTTGCGTTTTCTATATGAATGTGTTCATTTACAAGATAGCTTGCCACAGTCTCATCACCTTTCTGTGAACCGCGGAACATCTGACGTGCCCGCATCTCGTGGTCGTGCGGTAGCGTTCTCGCTTCCCACGCCCGGGTTCCCGGGTTCGATTCCCGGCGGGGTCAGGAGTTTTCTCTGCCTCGTGATAGCTGGGTGTTGTGTGCTGTCCTTAGGTTAGTTAGGTTTAAGTAGTTCTAAGTTCTAGGGGACTGATGACCATAGATGCTAAGTCCCATAGTGCTCAGAGCCATTTGAACATCTGACGCTCTACAGCTCCTACAACAGTCAGCTTCAGCAGAAGATATGTCTCAGTGTATTTCTCTGGTGACAGTCATAATTACGATACTTAAGCGACTATTCAACTCACAAGGGGAGACCACGACGTTCGGATCACGGATTTACTTCCAACTTGGTACACTTTTAGTAGTCAATTAGGACAACACAATGCGCAAGTAGTAAGGGTAGTAATTTGGCTAATTCGAGAAGATCGCAAGAAAAGTGTTAAGTGGTGGTGGCGGTCAAGTGGTTAGAGATCAAGATCCATAATAGCTGGATTTCTGGATCGAAAAATCTTATTTTTTGCTTTGTTTTTTTATTGTTTTTAATGTGTATTTTTTTCAGCACTAGTCATATTATGTCATATATTTGGCATTTTAAAGGTAATGGGTTGAAAAGACACGTGTATTTGCATTAACTTTTGTTGCATTTCAAATGGCATTTGGCTGTTTACTAATTTTACTTAGTATAACAAATACTTATTTATAACCGTCGGCAAGTAAACGAACAAACGCATAAAGTTTTCTAGAAAATGTATGCGTGCCCTGCTGTGCAAAATCCCTTATGCCGGCTTTGCACCTAGACGCTTCGACCTGCTGACATAGGTTTCAGAGACGGGCGACAGGCTTGGTTAGCCGCAGTCAGACGTCGATAAATAAAGGTGTAAATAATATTATTCAACAATACAATGAGTTACAATATGCCAGAATATAAGGGTAGTGTAGGAATAATCGTCGGATGTGCTCTCGAGAACCAATACGCATGTGCGAATTCTTAGGAAACCACAAAATTTACGATCTTACTGCAAAAATAGAGGTTACTCCCGATTCTTCGAGTACTGCGGATAATTAATGTCATGAAGATTCAATGCGTAGTGCAGTTGCAAAACGTCAGTTACATGTGTTTGTGTGCTAGACCTTACTCGCAAATGACAACAGCCACACACTTCCAGGAAAACTTCGTGAGTTTTGTTGGTTTAGTTGTCTATAATTATAAATATAAAGCTTGTTTCTAGAATGAAATTTTGGCTCTACAGCGGAGTGTGAGCTGATATGAAACTTCCTGGAAGATTAAAACTGTGTGCCAGGAAGTTTCATAAGACTTGTTGTAACAATTACAATTAGTAAACAGTTAAATAACATTGCTAATTCAATGGACGTTCACTCAGAGACACGTATATTTTCGTTATATTACCTTTCATATGTCATGTACATGAAACAATATGACAGTATTGAAACAAAAATGCATTAAAAAACATTGAACGCGGCTAGATCCACCGATTACGGAGCTTCAGCCGCTCGTAAAGAGTACGTCATGCCTCGCCCTCCCCTCTACCGTTAGAAAAAAATAGTACATTACATAACAGATCTTATGTATATATTAAGGACGGTGAAGAAGTCCATACTGAATAAGATATTCCAGAACAAGAGTCGATATATTACATTTCACATTCAGACACAGAATTGTCTCACTATTCAAATCTTAAAGTGAAATCACGTACACGAAATTATGATCGTTACAGTAGAGGGCCAATCGTGTGATACTCGACTGGAGCAGCCGGGGCTGCCTCAAGGACCCTCTATATGCCCATTACTATCTAATCGCTATGTCAATGGCGTGCTGACTGTCACAGGGATACAGATTGTCAATTTGCCGATGATACGGCTTTTCTCACCAGCGGCAGACATGTTCATGCCAACATTCGACGCCTTCAGTGTCAACTAGATGTCACGACCGCTTGGTGTAAAACCAACAAAGTGCAACTAAATCCCGCCGACAGACATCTATTTCAGCAAGGCACGCCCTTCGATGCCCACCAACTTGAGACGGCATGGACGGGATATCCCCTGGGAAGGGGGGGGGGGGGGGGCAACGGTGATGTACGTGGGGGTCACTTTGGACAAACACTTCTTTCTCCATAAACATGTTGACGTTCTCACTAACAAAGCTTTTTCTACGACCAAGAAACTCACTTTTTTCAAAAATACTGATCCCAGTACCACAGCAAAGCTTCGACTACATAAGGCGACGATGCTCTCTAACATACTTTATGGCAGCTCGGTCCAGGGTCGTGCCAGTCCAACACAAACTGGCCTCTACAAGTTTTACAAAATATAGTACTCAGATGGATACTTCGAGTCAGCCACTATACTAGCATCATTGACTTCCACGCTGCCCTCCATAGGGATGCAGTGCTAGAAGAGTTCGTAAACGGAGGACGAGCTTGCATGATAAAGTAGATACTTTGCGTGACTCGGTGTACAACATAAGAACTCCGGGCAGGACAATACCCCTGCAGTGGCATCGGTATAAAGTACCACGTTCCTTGGTACTATGATATCCCAAACCATTCCGCCAACTGACGGTATCTTACGGACCGATGTACTGGCCCACAAACGTTTGTTCATAATAAAGTGAACCGAAGCACCTAATTGGCTTCCACCATGAAGTCTGAATCGTCGTCAACGATGACACTTCGATTTACATGGTGGAAAAAAAAAACTTTCAAGCAAGTCGAAATGCCAGCAGATAGTATCGTTACTATTTCAATCATTTTCGTAAAGGTACAACCAGTTTGTCTGTCGTGTGTTAATTAATGTAACAACTTGACAAACACGATTTCTTATTCCACAGTAATAATGTTATGATATACATATCACTTTACCCTTTCCATCAGATCTTCACAGCTTCATAACTTTGATAATTCAAAACAGTTAGTACAATATTAACTTTACACAATGGAACCCACCATAGTTTCATTGAATCACAATCAGTTAGCTGAAACTGAGAAGTAACTTATCGGTCCGAATAGTTGTAAAAATATTATTGTGATTTTGTAGGTGTACGTGTTTTATCTAAATCTGAATCTGTATGAACAAGTAAGCCACCTGTCGCAGGCAGTGCTAGAAGTGAGGCTAGGTGCGAGTAGTGGAGGAGAAATATATATCTAGTACTGAATCATTATGGCGAAAGGGTAGCAGGTTTGGGAGGGTAGCTCAAATGGCTCTGAGCACTATGGGACTCAGCTTCTAAGGACATCACACACATCCATGCCCGAGGCAGAATTCGAACCTGCGACCGTAGCGGTCCCGCGGTTCCAGACTGCAGCGCCTAGAACCGCACGGCCACTTCGGCCGGCGTGGGAGGATAGCATTCCGTGTATTTATTGTCGACTGTCACACCAAGTAGACATTCAAACATACTTCAGTAGTATTTGCACGTACGAAAGGAGTAAATCAGACTTATTTAGGCAATTAGAAGGTATACCCAGCGAAGAAGTGAGACAGGACCATTTCCAATCTTGTTGTCGACATTTTTCCACTCTAAACTTTAATTGCTTTCCTTCATCGCTTCTGCCCTGTTTCACGTCCTTTGTAATCCAAGCAATACTTTTTTCGTATACCATTTCTAGTGTCCATGTTGGTTCTTCTACATACACTCCTGGAAATGGAAAAAAGAACACATGGACACCGGTGTGTCAGACCCACCATACTTGCTCCGGACACTGCGAGAGGGCTGTACAAGCAATCATCACACGCACGGCGCAGCGGACACACCAGGAACCGCGGTGTTGGTCGTCGAATGGCGCTAGCTGCGCAGCATTTGTGCACCACCGCCGTCAGTGTCA